>NW_009927686.1:125896-134735 GCF_000696875.1 Nestor notabilis | reverse complement strand
CTGCTGAACAGTCCCTTTGCCATGCAAAAAGACAGCAAACCCTCTTCTACCATGTCCTCCTGGGGTTTGGGGCAGGAGAGGGTCTTTGTGAATCACAGGCATTTAAAACCACAGCCCACAAAGTAACCTCATCAGGTGGGAAGAGGTGGGTAGGTTTGTACTGGGACTTGTTTCCTTTTTCAGTTTTACTGGTTTCCTTCAGTAATCGTTAGGGCTTAACTAAGCTTTTCTGGCTTCCCCTTGTGCTTCTGAAGTTCTTTTGTTCCCACAGTGGAAGCAGAGCTGTAAGGATCCCAAGCTTTCAAATCACATCATTTTATAGCCCTGAAATTCTTGGTCCGGGCTTAAAGTTCAACTTGGCTCTGGCCATTTGCTCCACACAATTAGGGAGAAAGGACAGAGAGCAAAGCTGGTATCTTCTGAAGCTGAAATCTCTTTATATTGGCTGATTCTTTTTCTTCAGATCAAAACAGACTCACAGTATTACAGTGTCAGCACTTACCTGTGACACGTCCCACACCGGCCCAGAGGGAGAGCACAAGCACAACCTGTTATGAAAACATGGAGCGATGGAGAAGCCCAAAGACACTCCAAGGGATTTAGTGTGATAGCTTTTAGATGAAGGATTATCCTGCACCCGGCAAAAAAGAAAATAACCTCCCCAGCTGCAGCCCTGAGTACAGAGGCATAAAGCAGGGTCTGATGTGCTGACAAGGGATCTGCTGCACAACGTTGCCATCACCAACTCTGTGGCTGCTCACTAGGTACAAGAGTTTTCCTCCCGAGCCCCACACACAGTCCCAGATAGGATCATCTCACCTCTTCCTGGAGCATCACTTCATTGGCTACTACAGAAAAGTCACTCTTGCTGCAAATCCAACTCATTTTTCTTCTAAATTAGGCTGAACATTACTTACATAGCTCCCTGCAGTGAAGAAAGCACTGGCAATGACAGCTTCTGATGCTATGCAATGTTCAAGGCTTCAGGAGCTGCTACCAACCATCAGTATCAGGCATGAATAATCCTGGTCTAAGCTCTGCTGTAGTGTAACAAGCCTTTCCTGGGTGCATGCAAGCAGCACAGATGTCTGGCATCAAAATCTGCTTCAGAGCACTCACTGACTGCATTGAAAAGAAAATGAACTGCGTTCAACTGGATCTCAGTTTGTCCTCCCAGACCAAGATTTTAAAGAAAGGCCTCGACTGACAAGGCAAGTTGTAATATGGGGGGATGAGAGGGTTATTTTCTGCCAGTAAACTGGCTGGATTAGGAGCGCCCTGACGCAAACACAGAGTTAGGGCATGGATACCAGTGTGCTCCCCATCTTCAGCAACTGTAAACACATCAGCTCCTCCCTGCTCAGCCAGTTTCACCTTCCTGTCAAACTAAGCATGAGGACAGCCATGGGGACAACTGCTTGCAGAGGGACGAAATCCCTTTCCTCTGGTCTCACTTTAATTTTTGGGACTGTAAAATACTGGCTGCATCATAGGCTCTTGCTATGCCAGCGGTCAGGTTGTAGGACCACTGTGGCTCCATTTCTCTACCCCTAGAAGGATGCAGCTGTTCTTCCTCTCTCCCACACAGTCTGTTCCTCCCTACAGCCTCCAGAGCTGCAACAAAGAGATGAGCAGTCTGAGCAGGGGCTCACCCAGCACCAGATGATGAAGAGGTGTCAGCCCTACCAAATACAGCCTAAGGCAGGATGCGGGGTGACTGTCCCTGCCTCTGCTCTGCCACTTCTCTGCCACAACCACCACTGCCAGTGACTGTTAAAAATATCTGGGAGCTCTGGTATCAGTTTCTGATCCCAAACACAGACACAAAGCCCCAACAGCTTCAGGAGTGCTGGACTCCAATTCTAAAGTGCCTGGCATAGAGAAATTTGGGGCACAGTTATGCAAATGGCTTTTACAGTCTGTTATCAATGAAGACAAGCTCTTTTCTAACTAGAAATAAGCAGGCACCCAGCTGAAAGCTTGAAAGGATTTTCAGCAATCTTGCTTTGGTAAGAACAGATCCAAAAGGGCCACCTTGAACAGGTCTTGGGAGACTCAATGAACACATGCAATGGAAAGTTCATTTTCACCTGCTTTATCTTAGCAGGTGGCATCTCCTTGGGGAAGAAAAGACACAGAGCGGGGACAAAAGCTTCAGCAAAACTGACGTAACATAGCTGGAGAAGTAGCTACTCTCGATATGAGAAAATTCTTGGGAGATTCTGCTGAAAACAATGCTTAGCTTTTCCCCCACCATCAGAGTGTTCATATAAACCTTATAGGCAATAGAAGAGAAGGATACAGTACCTATAAGCAGTTCAGGCTGTTTCTCCCTCTGGGAGATTTCGAGTGATTTGATTCAGCTTTCTAACATTGTTCAAGGTAGACTTCATCTCCCCTAGCACTCATCAAAGCTGCTAATAGGTACTTCAGAGCTCATAAAGAGATGACCAAATCTTGGGCATTGGGGACTCTGGCTCATTTATCTTCCACAGGCAGAATCAGATCTGATTTCTTACACTGCCTGCTCAGATGCTAATGCAGTGCGTGGTCTCTGGCTCTTCATGGAAGCTTCCCGTACAATAACAGTCTGCTGTGAAAACACAAGGAAGGCAACGCAGACTCCATATGGCTTCTACATTTAACTACTACACACAGATGGAGAAATGAGGAGGGAAAAAGAGAGAAAGAAAATAAAATTACTTAGAAGTCGGTGACTAGGAGTGGGGAGGAGGAAGATTATTTGAGTATATACCAAAACAACACAAACGTTTTTCACACAAAACCTCCAAATTTGTATAAATAGGTATAGGGAAGCTGTGAAGCCCAAATTTCACACACCCTGTGAAGATCCATTGCAGTCTCAGGTTCTTAGTTAACATGGCACAGGTAGATCCACGCCATTTTCAGTAGGACTGGAGTACTTCCTATTTGGATCTGATCCTGCAAATTACAGCTAACCTTTCCTCATTTTACAATGCGAATCTAATTATCATGCTACTTCTCTCATAATACACCAATTAGATGCAGGTCCAGGTGTACAAGGGAAGTTGTACGAGTCAAGTGACATTTACGTGGTACTTGAAATATCTGCACATATTGAGGACAATTTCATGGCTAACTAGTGAGAAGCAACACTTAACAGTTCTTTTAGTCAAAATGACTGTTTGGATACAAAAATGCTTCCCATTGAAGACAAAGGTGTGTAAAGTTACTCTGCAGGGATTATGTTGAGGGCTGCTTTGGTTTTTTGATTAAGCTTAATTTCCCTTGACGTGCAGGACTTCTCAAAGTGCTGCTCCTGCTGACTGTACTGGAACTGGGGTTTGTCCACAGTTCTGAAAAATAACTATAGATAATAACTTTAAAACCCTCACCTTCTAGACTGTAGTCTTAAAAAATAACCTGTACCCGGTGTCTATTTAAACAGCAGAAAGCCTGAGCTCTTTTCAACATGACACTCCAAGCTGCAGGTATTCAATTATACTTAAGAGAAGCTAATTGCAAGAGTTGTGGTGCAGGTTGATTGTAGTGTTTGCTGGATGCTGTAGGTGAGTACATGTATTTGCTCCCCAAGGCCATGTCCTCAGTCCACAGTCTGGGACTATGGGTAACCTGGGAGTAATAATACAAGGCTCAACCTAGGGGCTTCCCTGATGCTATTATCATAACCCATAGGCAACGTTTTTTCTTCTCTTGAGAAGCCTTGGGGATCTGATCATGTCCTGCATGGCACTATGGGGTAGAAAGGGGAAGGGATACTTAAGCTATTCTTAGAAAGCCAGGAGGAGCATTTAACTACATCAAACCCTATAATTAGAAAAGCCTCACTACCAACTTCTAACATTAGAACTCTAAAAATCAGCCACCAAAGCTGCATCTTCATCAAAAGAGAAGGAAAACCCCCTTTGGAGGACAGGTCACCTCAAGCTCTGTGCCTGTGGCAGTTGTTGGGTGATCCTCTGTGGACACGTGTCTCCTTGCCTTGGCGCCAGGCGCAGACCAGCCTGTGGGCACAAGCACAGACAGCTCACACTAGCTCAGATGAATTCCACCCTCCCTGTCAGGTCTTCAGTTCATTGTTTTTATTATGACTTGAATTGACATATTTCATTACATCCCATCACCCTCTGCCCCATTGTACATTCGTCATGAGTCAGTTCTGCTTTTCCAATCTGTTGCCTGATTAGTTTTTGTTAACAGAAATACCCCAATGATATACATGTAGCTGTGTACCTTTTGCTCATGTGTTAAAGGACACCATTGCAAAGAGGCTGCCAGGGCTTCTTCCCAGATAAAAGTAGTCAGAGCCACAGCAACGCCCAAGGACATCAGAAAACCCAGCTCTGATCCCAGCTCCTGACCTGCAGCGAAGACATGCCTGAGCATCTTCTCACTCACCCTGGGTGCATTCAAATTCCCTCCACTCTTCCTCTCTGGAGTTAAGCAGCTCATCAGCCATCACCTTGCTCTGTGTGCCTATTATAGGGACTGTCATTTTGGAAGAGGCCTTTAGGGGAAAAAACCCTCTCAGATTCCCCTTGGTGACAAAAGTAATGGTATAAGGGGAGGTTGGCTGGAGGAACGACAATTATGAGAATTATTATACTATATCCCCTAGTATTGGGAAAGATTTTAGATGCCACACAGCTAAGCAAGGGCAGTCAGCAGAATCCATTTGCGAAGAGTAGGTCATCCTCAGCAAATATGATTAACTCCTTGGAGTGGAGGTGGCAATGAGAGCTGACAGGGCTGAAGCAGCAGACATAATTGACTTGGACTTCCACAAGGCTTGCTGGTGGTTTTTTTCCTTTTTATTTTTTCCATACAGTACTGCATGAAAGACGGAGGGTTAATATGTCTGGCATTGATAGTGAAATCCTCAATTGGCTACAATAAAGAATGACTTGGTAACTGAGGTTAGACAAGTTGGAAAGTGGTGATAAATGGATACAGATGGGGTAATGGTGAGAGGTGAGATGTGGAGTGCTGCTGGGAGCAGAGGTGGGGGCTTGTTCATGGTTCAGTGACCCACTGGAGAGGGGGATGGGAAGTCAAGTGTGCACATCAGGGGACATAAAACTGTTAGAGAAAAAGAGGGAGACCACATGTGTGGGGACAGAGGTAAAGATGGGCAGGTTATCAGGCATTCATCCCTGCGCAATGCACGCTGTAGAAAATGCAAGAACTGCTCAAAATGCAAAGATAGGGTAAGGACAGGTAGGATTTGGTTTTCTTTGTAAAATGATGATTCAGAATAGGATGTAAGGTGATAGCAGAAAAATGCCCCACAGGTAGAGGGGGATAATGGTTTCTGGGGATAGGATGAAGCTGTGATTGTGAGTGTTGCATAGTAAGCAGGCTTGTGCACTCTTCTGGACACTAGCACTGCAATCCCTTACTGGAAAACCCTATTTTGTTCAAAATTACTCTCTTCTGTTCTGTCAATGACTTATCCATTAACTGATGCATCCATCAAATGATCAACATTTTAATCTGTCTACCTGTTATGTAGCCTTTGCTAGTTCAAAAGCTGAGAACCTCAGTTTTAAATGATTTCATCCTTGTGTTCAGCCCTTTTGCAGTAAGGAAGTATTACCGCTATTTTACAAAGATCAAAAAGCATGAAGGTATTAAATCTGGTTATCAGCTGTCATAATTCCACCACAAATCCCACAATACTCTGAGATTTTCTTTTCCATCTCTGATAGTCAAGGAAGCTTCATAATCAAATATTTTCATTCTGTTAGTCCACATGTAAGTTTCACAGTCCAGACCTTCGAAGGACCTTTCAAAACAGCCAAGTGAACATAGTGTCTGGTCTTTGCAATACTTTGTTTTACTGTGCAAACAAAGGCTTGCTTACACGAATGTTTGCAGACAGCAAGTATCACTGAAGCAAACACGTGGCCTCTCTTAGATAAATGTTTTTTGCAATATTTGCCCAGCTGCAGTGATTTTTCAACTAGCAGTTGGAAAAGTGACCTCTGATTTGACCTTAAGAGACAGGTTCTCAGGCCACAGGCTGCAGCAAACTCTCTGTCTCAGCAGATTAAGATGATCTGGCACACATCGAAGTTACAGATTTTACAGTAAAGAGGCTCTCCCTGTGCTCTGGTAACAGGAGCTAAATCTGAGACCTCTAAAAATGCAAACATTTAATCCTGATTCAGTCAACTGCAAAACTCCCTACAACCTGACAAGGGCAAACGTAAAACATACTTGGCCATTGCCAAAGTGAGCTGCTGAGTTATTTGCACTGGTGGAGGAGATTTTCTGAAGCACCAAGATCTACCCTGCTTCTCCCACCCACCCTACCAGTGGTAAAACCCCCATCTACTCCAGCAGAGTAGAGCTGGTCTGGAGATGGACACTTATTGAGTTCCACCTAAATGCTTATAACGTGCAAATAGCTGCAGATACAACATACGAGTTTCCTAATCCAAGAGCTTATAGTCTAACTGAAGGTGAAAGTGCCAAATGAAATATTGTTCATATTAAAGCGAAAAGCAGAATAAATTGAGAGTGACAGTAATAAGGACCAAATTAACATGCATACAGCTATGAACACATTTTACTGGTGCAAACCTCTTTCTAACTGTAAATAACTAACAGCATTAAAAATATCCAGCTCTAAACAAACACTGCTCCAAACCCTCAAGTTCAGCAAAGCACTTGAAGCTCATATTGAACATTTAGCATGCCATGCTAATGGGACACAAGCACTTGCTCTGGCAATTTGTTCAACTGAGTTCACAGTGCCAAAACGTGATGCCTCTATGCTACTCCTTGCTTGGAATTACGATGAGTTTGGGTGGGTGACAGAAAGAACCATACTGTTTCCCTTGCTCTTGTTTGCCTTAAAAGCAGAAGCCATTTCACCTATGGCATGTCTAACTTGTAGCTACCCTTTGTCTGTTTTGGAGTTGTGCATTTAAGTTCTCTTTTCTGCTCTTTTCACCACAGTCTCCTTCTGCTTGTAATCATTATTATTAAGGAGAAAGGAAGAGGATTTTTTCTTGTTTAGCTGTACTTCTTTAGATGGAAAATATTTCTTCCTGATTTTTCAATTTTCATTTTCTCTACTGCTTCCATGCTAAAAAGCCTGAACTCTCATTCTGTGGACATACAGAAAGCATAATTTTCTTTGTGTAAGTTGACATATCCCAGCGGCAGCGTAGCGCTGGGTGATGTGATGAGACAGCGTTGTGGATCACATGCACAATGGCCCCCGAGAAAATTACACCCTCTCAGGCTTCAGCGAGAATCTCTTTGATGACGAAGGGGTTGTTATTATGAGCATTATTCAGACACTCAGGTCAAGCTCTTACTAATTTCAGGGGGGTTTCCTTTATCATTCCTTGACTCTTTGGGCAGTACATAGGCAAAGGGAACTTCCAGTCCAAGGAGCAAAGACTAGATCTAGCAAATTACTAAGAGCATTTGCAGTTGAATCAGTGGGAGCATTTACGTACTGCACACTAAGCATGTGCTTTTTCAGTTTTATCAGCTGCATTTAATAAAGCTTAAAATATAGAAAGAAAGATTTATTTGTAGGTCTACTGAAACAATGCAAAATGTCGAAAATGCAAGAACTGCTCAAAATGCAAAGGTGGGGTAAGGACAGCGAGGATTTCTTTCTCCTCCTCTGTCAGAGCAATAGCCTTCATGAACTCAGCCTTCTGCAGCCTGGCTAACTAGGGCAGGACTTGCAGTAACTAGTATAGCAAGTTGAATTATTCATTATGAACTTTTTCTTATAGAGGACTGTATATTCCTTTTTTTCCGTACTCACAGATTTAACATGAACAGACCATGATTTTTTCTTTTTCTTTTTTTTTTTTCCCTATTTTTTTTAATGATTTCTCCTTTTTTGAGTATTTCTCCAGAAAGGAAATGGTGCAAAGAAATTAGGCACAATTGGTTGTGACATGATCACAGCAGGACTCTGCTCAAGAGCTCTGCTCTGAGTTGTGTGATTGGTCACTAAAATTATAGGACTTCTCTATTTATTAAACTGGCTGAACAAAACATGAAGCAAAGACTGTTTTAATGCTAGGAATTCCTCTGATTTGCTCTTCAAAAAGAACTTTGTCTTTTCAAGATTTCCCAACTTACTCAAAATGTTCTTGCTTATCACCAGTACTTTGCCTGTTTCTACCTCTAATGGCATACTATTCCTTTGGTCTTAACAGCCCATTCCTAGCAAAAACTTTCTAAGACTCACTACCAGGCTTAATAAGGCTCCCAGTGGGAAGAAATTGAGATCAACAAGGGATGTCTCTGTGCTTATTACCATGTTGAATCTAAATGGTGTCATTCCTCAGAATTCATTAGTTTAACAACATTCCCAAAATATACTTGGCAAGTTGTAAAAGTATCCTTTCGATTAAATTACTTAAAAGTTATAGATTCTCTTTTCTTTGTGTATATTTTTACTGAAAACTCACTCGACTTACAGATTGCCATGAAAGTTTATTCTTTATTGGAATTAACATGAGAAGCACTGGGAGTATTTTTAGCAATCTGCTTTTGATTAACGGATCATATTTTGAATGTTGTTAATAGGGAGTTTTAACTGCAAGGTTTCTTCTTGTAGGGCGTCCCACTCCAAAACTGCTTGCATCAGCAATTCCTGCAGGAGAACATAGTGCAGCAGAACACAGGGGATGTGTAAGCCAGGTAACTATGTCCATCAGCATATCCCAGAGCAGAAAGCTTGACTAAAAGAAGCCCAGATTAGAAGAGGCACAGTAACTAGAAGCCAGTTCAGTCACTTGGAGAAGGATCTGATCTTGAAAGAAACTGAGGTACAGATGTAAAAATAGGTTCTGCTGAA
>NW_009927686.1:124648-125865 GCF_000696875.1 Nestor notabilis | reverse complement strand
CTTGTCTTTACCTGCGGAACCTTAACTGCCCATAACCATCCTTCTCAATCTAACATGAGTGAACAAAGTCTGATGCTTGTGGTAATCACATGTTGCAGAAGACAAGACACAGATGTAACTGTGGCCCTCCTGAAATAAAGAAGAAGTCCCCTTCAGCACCGGGTGAAGACAGCCCAAGAGAAGGAGAGTTGCTCTTCATTCAGGATGAAGAGGGAAATAGACCCTCAGAAGAAGACTCCTTCATGCTACAAACAAAGGTCTTGGAGAAACAGAAAGTCCTGAGCACTGGATGGTGCTTACTCCTGTCTTAAGAAAACAGTCACAGCACAGTGTCCTTTCATGAGCCTTCCTGGAAAGATAAGTTATGACAGAGAAGTCACAGGACACATATGTTTCCAGCTGTCTCTTGAGTAAAGATGTCTCTCAGGAAAGGTATTAGCCTGTCCAAGGAAGTCAGTGATGTCTGACTGCAAGAAACATCGCAAAGAAGATAACGGTGAGCATTTGGCAAATACGGATTTTCCTGAGCCAGCAGTCTCTCATTTGTAATTCATAGGCTTGGCAGAGTGAGCTGGGGTTTTTCAATGGTTTTCTCTTAATCCTCAAAATAGATCTCAATTTAAAAGAGATATTTTTTGGACCTCTTTTAAATATGATATTATGGTCAGAAAGGGAAATCTCCAAAGATATATCAGTGGTTGAGCTACAATGTCCTGAGTCTGACCACTATAGAAATATCTAGTGTATTCTCCCCCATCATTCTGGGAAAGTAATTTCTTTCTGGCTATCTGCACAATACTGAAAACCAGCACAGATGTTTCGTACCAGTAACGGTCAGTGAACTCGCACAGTCTCTCTCCCAGCCACCTTTCTATTCAGAAGCTATTTGTTTTCCTCTCCAGTGCTCTGCCTGAGCAGCAGATTGATCCTGGCCATACGAAAATGGTGCCTGAGAGAGCAATAGAAAATAAACAACTTGCAATGGTTCCTGAACTGTGCTCCAGCAACTGCAGAAGCACAGGGGATGTGGAGACAACTTAGGAGAAGAAAAGGGATCATTTTTCATTAGGTACCTGCTGGTACATGTGAAGAGACTGGAAGATCATAAAAGATGAGGAGGCTAATGGGGAAAGAGAGCTGGACATCCATGCTTGCTTCCTTTCACAATATGTGGACATGCAATACGGAAAGAGCTGATCCCACATTTGGGGCCAGGC
>NW_009927686.1:112403-124617 GCF_000696875.1 Nestor notabilis | reverse complement strand
CTCTTTCTGATGCTGAAAAAATGATTTTTTTCATCACAGTTAGTAGATGAGTCTGAACAACGTAAAAGGCTACTTTTTTTCTTCCCCTTCCTAATAAAAACCCCGAGATTTTGCAAGCCAGCATGTGCTGAATTGTTCAAGAAGTGGAACTGAAATAAAATGTTCAGGAATGACTGGAAAGTGTCTCATGTGAGATGGGAACTGGCCCTCAGGACTTTGAAACTTTACCCACAAAGGCTGTCATTGCGTGAAATTTAGTAGACAGCAAAGGACAAAGTGTTATGACAAAGGACATTTGCAAACTGAACACATCTACTGCCAGGTGGGAACTGGGTGAATGCCAGGAAGATGGGTTTTCCTCGTCCTTTTATTAAGCTGTGCTGTTCAGTAGCTGTGCCAGGCTAGTGTACAGGTTTTTTCCCTGTGAAAACTGCCCGTCTCATACTTGGCAATTATAAGGGTAGAAATGTTATCCCATAAGGGCACTAAAAGCAAAGGCATTCAGCAATCCCAAAAACTCTGTCTGAGGGACGATGCTGGTGCCACTTGTTTGACAGCACCCTCCAGCCATTTGAAACCATCTGATCTTCCAACACCATGGTGAAAATTAGTGCTGCATTCAGGCTAGAACCTCCAAACAAGGCCAGGGCTCACTGAGCCAGGCGATAGGGAAAGCTACGTAAAAAGAGCAAGACAGAGCAAACCTGTGCTTGCCATATAAGCAGGCAAAATAGAAACTGACTGAAGAAACTTGCACAGGGGGTTAGGCCAGAGCTGCCCATGCTCAAGGGAGAGCAGAGAGCAGTAACTCACATCTCCAGGGTGAGCGGCCGCTGCCCACTTGCTTTGCATTTGTACAGTTGTGACAGTAGAGACACGTGAGGGGATTTTTTTGGCTTTAATTTTGATGAACTTTTTTCCTCAGTGTCTTTTTTTCACCAAGGTTGGAGGAATCTGCACCAAAACCTTGCTCTTAAACGAACACCAGCTGCTGCTAGCCTGGTGAAACATTCATTGAATGGTACCAAGTGCCACTACATTGAAAGACTTCTCCTTTGCAGGTCTATTTCAAATGTGCTATTTTTGTTACCTCAAAGCCACTTTGTTTTCTTCAGACACAGAAGGACATTCTGAAGTAAACCCCACTAAACCAAACTTGGTTATATGTCATTAAAATAGGCAAGAGAAAGAATCTCCATGTTATAGCTGCTTCTCTCCAAAGAGCATCAAAGCGCTTCACAAAGCAACTTCTCCAGCTGAAAGCACTTCCTCATCTGAGCAGTCCTGCTGGACTCTTGAAAGTCTGCCTCTCCTTTCATGAGCAAGGTTGGCTTCATCAAGACCTAATGACCAAGCCCTGGGAGACGCTGAATACCTGCAGCCCAATGTCTCTACTAGATCTCATTATGCCTTTAAACAGCACTGAGACAAAGGAAATGCCCCATTACACAGATGGCTAAACTGAGTCATCGAGCTTTCAAAATGACTTGCCCAGATACTTGAAGCATCGGCTACATCTCACACACCTCATCAAGGCAATTAGTCTCCTTAAGGCGAGCAGGTCTGGTTAAATTACTACAAAGGGAAAGATGTGGCACTGAATACATGACTGAGCACACATGGTGTATTGTGCGTGAACTGCAGATTAGATCTACTTAAACTTGCTTTAAAATCAGCTAGTTCAGATATTAGCAGCAGATCAACTGGTTTTAATCTGCCGGGCTGAGCTGCCATGGCCAGCCGAAACTCAGGATCAGCTGGTGGATGCAGGGATGCCTCCCTACCCTCCCTCCTCTAACCACCAAATGCTCTGCTGCCCGCTACAAATTAGTTTATAACTCAGGAAGAGTTCCCACATCAGATGCAGCCTAATAGCACAGGGAGGGTAGGAGCAGCCCTAACCTGGAAAGACCTGTTCACCAGCCGAAGATCGCCTAGAGATCTGCAGCAGAACAGACCCCTCCCTGCAGTGCTGCAGCCCTTCGCCAGCTGCTGGCAAGAGGCAGAACATGGCTTTGAGGCAGCGGGCAGAGACATCTCCTCCGTCCCCTTTTCGGGACAGCCACCTCCAATATCCATTCCCCTTCCCATCCCTTCTGCTGTGTGGATCAGCCCCACATCTTGGCAGCCCTCAGGAATATCCAAAGTGTGTGACGAATACCTGCGTAAATCTGTTAGTTTAATTATTTCTGGGAGATGGGTATCTCTGGCTGCTGAGCCACCTTAGTAAGGCTGATGTCAGCCCCTCCTTCAGCACACGCAGGTTGGGGCAGGAGGGCTGGCGCAGGCGGTGCAGCCAGCAGGGTCAGCGGGCACGGGAGGGATGTGCAGTGAGACACAGCTTCTGCCTCTTATCCGGGTGCAGGAACCGGGACAGAAACTTTGATTTCAAGGCACAGACATAGACTCATAGAACCAATCAGGTTGGAAAAGACCTTTAAGCTCATCCAGTCCAACCTTTATCCCAGCAGTGCCAAGGTCACCACTAACCCCTGGCACTGAAGCCTCGGCTGCACGGGGTGTGAACACTTGCAGGGACGGTGACTCCAGCACTGCCCTGGGCAGCCTGTTCCAATGCCTGAGCACCCTCTGGGCAAGGAATTGTTCCTCATCTCCATCCTGCCCTGGTGCAGCTTGAGGCTGTTTCCTCTTGTCCCATCTCTTGTTCCTTGGGAGCAGAGACCAGCCCTCTCCTCTCTCCATCCTCCTTTCTCATTTAGTGCACTGGCATGGGAGGGTTGGGAATGTGGCATGACCATCCTGCAACACAGTTTGCAAAATGATTTCATTGCCATGATTCTCAGTCTGCCGCTGCCCACAAAAGCTTCTGTCAACTCCCAGCACAGCAGAGAGGCTCAAACAGCAAAGAAGACATGATGCTCATTCAGGCCCCAGGAAAATTTGGGCCTGAGTCCAGACTGACTTGGCTCTTTGTTTAACCTAACTCTAGTGAAAGCCATTGAATGGCTTCTACGATGTATTGTATCTGTGTATGACATGTATCTACGTATCATGTATCTACAATGCTTTGCCCTCCCCGTTTCTGGGTGCTGTATCATCTTAGGAGCCAGCATTGGGCACTCTGCTGCCTCGCAGTACTTGGACAGAAAACACGGCGAGGCAGAGGACCCTCTGCCACCTCTCCCATCACACCAACCTCTGCACTGCCTTGCAGATAGCCCCCCTCTTTCCATCTTTCACTCCAAAGCCCCTCCTTACTCAGGGTGCTGAGGGGCTGAACTGCCCCTGTTCTCAACAGGAGCCAGGCACCTGGGGATATCCACAGCCCTGAGAGCATGTGTCTGAGCTCCCAGGGCTAGTGCATAAAGAAAAATAATTTCCCATGGATTTTTAAACCCAAATCATATTTCATTCAAATCAGTTAATTTGCTCCATATAATCCAAGTTCTGGAGCAGTCCTTACGAATTAAAGCGATACACTCCTGCTATTCTCAACAGAAGCATTTTCTTCTTATTTCTTTCTATGTCCAACGATTTTCTGGCAATCTCATAAAGGTTAAATGTAGCCTGAAAGCATATGCCTTTCCTCTTTGAGTTTGATTAACTATGGCTAAAATGATAGTGGGAACTGGAAGCTCGGAAGGCTGGAGTGGTATCAGACAGACAGACAAGCGGGGGGAGAAATGAGTCTTTTTAAGTTTTTGAAGCAGTTCTGAATGAGGTCTAAATTGCACCAAATAATGTGCTTAAATAAACTGCTAGCAAAGGAAACAGCTGTCAGAATATTATACTTCTGTGGATCCAAGTATATACCCTGCAGTTACGGAACAGAAAATTGCCAAATGAAGATTTAAAGTGACAAGATCTGTGTGTGGCAGGAACAGCAGGTAAAACACGAGTCATTTAAGCTGCTTTAAATTTAACTGTCCCATGCACTGAGTATTGAAATTTTTCAGTAGCTACCTTGTGAGTTTTCCTCTCTATGCTTTGTTATCACAGCAAGGTTCAGACCACATCTAATGGTTTAAAGAAACACTTTTAAACAGTGTTTCCTGCTCTAAAAGAGCCCTTCTTGAATTTACTGTCATAATAAGAACTGTTTAAAACAATACCCAAAAGAAACAAGGCATAAAAATAAATGTCTTATTCTTTAAGCCCTTTTCTCCATTCCTTCTCCTCTTCAGCCTCTTCAGTAACTGGTAACATCAAGTGGGCAGCAATTGCCTCCTAACATCTCACGTCAGGACTGTATTGTGTGTACAGGTGTACAGGTTAAAGAGCTCTCACGCCTTTCTGGAGAGGTGATGATGAGCAGGTGTATCACTGCTGTTTTCTTTTGCACATCATCTCTGCTGCTGTGAAAGCACTTTGCAAGCAAGAGTATGGCACAAGTCATTTGCAAGACAGCTTTTTATCCTCACATCATGCTTTTGGGAAGCTGAGAGGTGATTTGTAGCTGAACGCTCTCTGCACTTCCCAACACAGGCAGGAATAAAGTTTGAGGGTTCAACCTTGGCATTTGCAAGTTACAAGCAAGTGGAAAATTTCCTTTTGACCTTGGAGAAGATGAAGGACTTCACCCTTTGGAGTTTGAGACGTGCCAATCAACTGTAAGCATCTAACCAAAGAGCCTGTGTTCACAGTAGGATGAGTTAAGGGTCCCTTTATATTCTGCTGGGTTCACAGCACACCTCAGTTAAGTGCTCCAAGTCGGGAAGCCTGGTTCTGCATCTGAGTCCCCAGTTTAATCACTGCAGCCTCCCAGTGCTACCTCCCTCTCTCATAAAGCTGGTAAAACACTGTCAGTGCTACACAAGTTAATTTAGAGTGAGCTCACCAAGGAAATGCAAATATAGCAGCCTAAAACATTCAGGTGAGTTTAAGTGTTTTCTGAAACATTTGGCAGAGCTGGGGCCTGTGACTCTCTACCTGCAAGTCTGTGAGCATGAGCTCCATTTGCATGGGGTTGGCCTAGGAGGGTGAAGAGAGGGTTTGGGTTTTTACTAAGCTAAGAACGTGAGGCAGCCTGCCCAGCCAGGCTCGGAGATGAACATTCAAACTGATCCATCCCTACGGTATCCTGGTGGCTGCATTTTCGGAAACTTTGCTTTTCTACATTCCTCTTTTCTCACGGCTCTGCCTCTGGACCTCATTAATCTCCATAGGATTTGCAAGTGAACAATTGTCCTAATTCCATCTGGCTGGAGTACGACAAAAGAAAAAGGATCTTTTTGAAAAAAAAGAAAGTTGCTCTTTTAGTTCTTCCTTCTCCCTCCTTATTCTGGAAATTCCTGGCAATTCAACACTTAGCTACTTCTTAATGATATTTCCAGAGTTAAGCTGGTTGGTACAACTTGAGAAATGGGATGATTAATAGCTGGGCATATAGGAGTGCTCTGCAGCCAGGCTGCTAGTGTTGCATTGATCTTGTTTCACAGAGGATGATCTTTTTTAACACCATCGAAATGAAATTAGAACCCAAAGATGTGGACTTAGACCTTGCTCCTCCCTACCCCAAGCTCGCCTGTGTTTGATGGACTGGCTCATTCTGCCCAACAATGGCTATATGAAAAGCTTCCTTCTTAGGAGCCAAAAATTAGGAAAATAACTGGAGTTGACAGTGGATGTAAATTCAAAATGAAGACAGTGACAGAAGAGGCTTGTTTTTTTTTTTGATAGACAGGCAGTCATTACCCCTTATGAAGCTAAAGGGCTGCTGCTGGAGGGATGCAGCGTTCTGAAGCTGGGTAAACTCTGGAGTGAGAAGTTGCATTTTGAGTTACTTTTGAGAGGGTTCAGAAAGTAATGGAGAAGAAAGTAATTTTGTGACCTGAACACATTTCTGAAGGCACCAAAAGAGGGCCATTACTTTCAGCTTTTCTGAAATAAAATATACCATTCTACAACCCTGAAAAAAACCCATAAAGAGAACATAAGGTACCCAAAGCAGACAGCACTGGAGTTTTCAGCTTGAATCAGCACCTCTGGCTTATCTCATCTAAGCCAATTTTGCCAAGGAATTTTAATGTCTAGAGCTCAGTGTTGTCAAGGGCCTTTTAAAATGTGTGTTTATCAGGTCTCGGGTTTATTTTTTTTTTCCATTCAGAAAAACTGTCCTCATTCATATTTCTCACAGACACAGACTGCTACACCATTGCATTCCTACTCACGTTGGTACCTCAGCACTGGGGACCACAGAGCAGCATCTGGCTCCAAGCTGCATCTGGGAGGTGGTGTCTGCCCTGCTGCTGTAGCTGAAAACCTCCTGTTTGCAGTGCAACTCATATTTGAAACCAGCTTATTGTCTCACGACTATTGTTATTCTTGATTGTGAATCAAAATGTAGAAGTTGTGAGTAAAGGTGTTCATAATAGCAACTGAAACACGTGCATAAACACACAGGAGAAATTCAGCTTGCAGGTCCCACAGCCTACATGCCATCCAGCTCCACAGACTTATGAAATGAATCCTGATTTACAGGCAGGTAATTAAGAGAAGATCTGCTGAGCAAGAAAGCAGTGTTTCTGCAGCTCCCATTGCCAGCTGGATTACACGTCGGAGCACGGCGCTGGCACCGGGGCTGAGCCAGCCCTGCCAGCTCCTCTGCTCCAACAGCGTTAGCCCCTGGCGCGGGGCTGAGCTGCCTCTTCTCTGCTGCTCTTCTGGGTCCTCCACCTCCCTTCAGCCTCAAAACTCTTGTGCCACCAGCTCTGAGCTCACAGGAGGGATTTTCAGATTTCTTTTTCTTTTTTTGGTGAGGAAGGTTTGAAATGTGATAAATGTAAGACATGGATTTGCTGAAGGGCTGACATTGAGGATGCCTTCCTAATTCTTTCAAGCCTACATTAATCCTTATTAAGACCATTAGCATAATGTATGAGCTGGGGAAAGAGCACAGAAGGAATACGTTTCGGTTTGTCACACGACAACCTGTTCCACATTCCTTTAAGTCAAGCAGGTATGGACTTCTATGGCCAAAGTGTTTTAAGGTGAGCATGACTGTCACCTGTAGACCACGAAGGAGTTTTAAATAAGCAGATTCAGTGGCCGCTTTTCTCCAGTAGAGAAGATAACTAAAACCCTTGTTCCCATAGCCCTGCTTTAGAGCCGTTGAACTTGACCTTATATTAAGTAGTCCCAGCTTAGCTCCCTCTGCAATGCCCAAGTTCCTACAAAGGCACCTCTTTTTTAATTAACTGGGAGAGGGGATATTATAGTGATTTTCATGTTCAGGTCCCAGTTTAGGTCTCCGCAGGTTGTAAACTGTTTAAGCCTGTATTTCCCCGTCAGCAAAGCAGTTCAGCACGTGCACAACTTTTACTTAACTGATTAACATTGCTGACTATGGGACTTAAAGAGGTGCAGTTCCACATCGGGGATCCAGCCAGGACCTCTATTAAAAAACCTGTTCCTTATTCGTGACTTGAAAGGTGTGAGGGGCAGAAGCCAGTTTGCTTTAGGTGATGATGCACAATGTTAGAGGATGCACTTAGTATTTCCAGAAACAAAGCAGCTATCACTCCTGGACAACCCTTAATTGCTGCTCCCGTGGCCATTCACAGCCCAGTCATACACAGCCACATCAGACAGTATTTGGGTCTGTATGTTTATGGGTTTTAGTGATGTGGGTTGTTCCATGTCCAGGGAGCCAGAAAGCTGCATTCTCAAGGATAGATCAGTTACTCACTATTTCGTACAGTTCATCTGCTTATTTTACTTGACAAAAACGGTGGTCGCCTTCTGTATCCCACACACTCCAGCTCACATTGATATGTATTTGGAAAATACTACATTAAATGATTTATTCCAGCTTTATCCATGTCCTAATAATGCAATGAATTATTGATGGGTACTAGGAAAAAGAAAAAGCAGCAGAATAGTATTTCAACAGAGGCACTTATTCAGAAAAGTGAAGTGGAAGGAAAGTGTTTTCCCTGCCATCGGATTTTAAGCTTTGAGATATTTTCCTACCCAAAACTAGGACGACAATATAAAAACAACTCTCGTCAAGTACTTTCACAAACGGAAGTCTCTCCTAATGCAGGATCTGGCCAATGAACATGTAAAATCTTCTGCTAAAAGTGAAAGGCAATTTTAAAAATGCAAAAAATCACTTTGGAACCAAAGTCAGAATATTTTAATTTCAAGCTGAGACAGAAGAGAGGTTTTGGCCATTAAAGCAAATCCTTGTGAAACACCTAAAAATGAAGCATTTAAACTGAAACTCACCCTTTCACTCTGACAAGTTTGGTTTTAATGAATCAACCTCTCCTGCGGAGGATATATAACTGAACAGATCTCAGCTGTGCCTACTATGATGAGACCTCATTTCTGACTCCACTTGCAAGGGCCGCTCTATTAAAAGGCAGGAAGGAAGCCAGCTTGCCAAACTGCACTTCCTCCTGGGGAAGGAAAACAAGAAATAAACCTGATTGTTAAAATGTCTGCTGATACGAACGCTCACCAGAATATGGGGTGGAGACAGGACCAGACCTTCCTTGCAGCAACTTGGTAAAGCATAAGAAAAGCAGCAAAGTCTGTGTTAGACTTCTGGTGACACTGGTGTGCTTGATGCTTGAAACTGAGCTGTTACAGGCCATCAGGGAGCTGCATGTGCAAGGCTGAAGTATGAGAGATACCCGGACTGAAAACTAGTAACGCAGGCTGTGAAAACCCAAGGAGCAGGGTCAAGCCCGTGTCCGCTTAGCAGAGCTTTGTGCACATTTGTGGTGCGGAACCACACAGTCTGGGGAGTGAAGCACTTGTTGAAACCTTGTCTCTACGAAGCTAATGGACTCTCTGCTCAATCTATGGTACTTAGCGAGGGACAATCACTTCTTTCGAGAAAACTGGTCACGTTCTGCATACCTTTAGGCCCAGTCATTTTCTCTGGCTTTAGGATAAGCATCGTGGCCAACTGCTCCCCCAGCTCCCTCCCACCCCTAAAGACAAAAAACCTGCACAGAGAATGACTCAACAGAAAAACAAAATAACTCCACAGAGGAGGACTCTTAAAATATGCTCAATTATCTGTAACACAATGAGAGCTTTTGATTCAATTTGAGCATTCCGGGTTTATCGTTTCCCTCTCTGTCAGTGGGATGCGTTCTGTGAGCAGCAATCTCTGTGTTTTTCTGACAAAGTAGCAAATTCACAATGGAAAAGAAGAAAGGTAATGAAATCCTGAAGACGTCGTCTTCCTCTCTTTAAAGTACTGGTAATGAGAAGGAAACTGGTTATAGTCAGAGCTGCCAGGCTATCAGATGGAATGAGATTTGAAGGGAAAAAAAATTAATGGCATGCTAAATATGTTGTTGAAATGCACTGGGAATAGCTTCACGTTAAGAGGAAAACAGCTTAAAATCATGTAAAATGGAGGTCAGGCGTGAGAAGGAATGTGTCTGTAGAGAATTGTGTACATGCTAAAAGCTGCCCGCAAATTCTAAATACACACATTGAGAACTGCACAATAATCTGGTCAAACAAGGTTTTCAGAGGGGGAATTATCTGCATCCACAGCTATTTTGGGGTATACTTCATCGCTGCATACTTTTTCAGTTATCACCATCTTGCATTCAATGACAGAAACAAATATGAGGATGTGGGTCACTACAATTCTTTGCAAAAAAGCAAGAACATGGTAAGAACAGTCCTGATTTGCTCTGTTAAAAAATGTTGAATACTTTTATCAGTTTCAATTATAGTGCCAATTTCCTTTAAACTCCACTCTCTGAGGGAATAAGGTTTACACACTCATGCTCTAGGCATGTGCACAAGCACACTAAACTTTGAAAGAGTTGGCTAATTTCAACTGCATTTGGCAGAGACATGATTCTCAAAGTTATTAAGGTCCTAAAAGTTTTCAGAGGAAAGGGAAAGCCTGCACTGTGCACTGATACATTAGTGCAGGATCCACAGTGAACCTCAACTTGGAGGCACAAACACCTAAATTCAGCTTCCCAAAGTTCATGAACACTACATTAAGCTACAGGAAACAAAAAAAAATCACGTTTAAACCACCAAAATTGGATGTCTCACTTGGAGCATGGGAATCTTGCATGGAAAGCTCTGCAAATTATCCTCTAAATACCCAATCCATGAAAGTATGAAAGAAGTATAAATGCACCAAAACCTGTCATTAAAAGCTCTTTTAAGTTTCTGAACGATACAGGCTCTCACTGTATATTCGGGGGAAAAAGCAACTGAAGGAGTGGTCCAAGCGTAGACCAATCCCACTTGCACTGCTATGAATGTGTGTTCAATGACAGAGGAAAAGACCAGTCTAGACAGGTGTAAACTTCAGCTGGAGAAAGAGCCTCAGTAGTGTTGCTCTAGAAGAAACTTCTGTCACCACAGAAATAGAGAAGCAGCGCTGGAAGACAGTAGTCCCAGAAAAATGGCATTTTTTAGTTCACAGAACCTGTCTTGGAAGAACAGGGAAATAAGAAACCAGCTGATGGAATAAACAAGAATGACATTTTATTTCCCAATTTATAGGAATGAAATCTGAAGAAAAAATTGTTTTGCATGGATTGCATTGAATTGGATCCTTGTGTCATTGAAGTCCAAAGGCTGAAGGGTCAGTACATGATTTCAGAGAATATTCTGATGGCCTCCCATCTGAGGGAAGAAAAAGAAAAAACCTTTAAGGCATTTCCATGAGAAGTTTCAGAGTGGCATTATCCAAAAAGACTTCCCTGTTAAAGAAATGCATCTGTCTTTAGCACTTCTAATTTACTGGGCAGGTTAATAGCAGAGAGTTAAGTAATTGCTTTGAGAGAAGGTCTTTTAGAAAAGAAGGTCCTATGCAGCCTGCAGTGTCCCCAGGTCAGAAATCTACCTTTCCTAAACGAAGAGTTAATGAGGTGGTCTCTACACAGTGTTGTAAAGTACCTCGGCCAGCTGGAGTGCTTACTGTGTAGTCTATAGACTCAGACAAGTCTGTTCTGTTTAAATTGTATTTACATGGATTTTCTTTCTGGTTTTCTATTTGTTACACTGTGTTAAATAAATCTGGCTTTATTCAAGATAATTTGGATTTATTGATTTTTACTGGGGACAATTACTCTGAGTGATGTCCCAGGGGAAGAATATGAACCTCTGGTGAGGGGCACGGCAGCTAAGGAACTGTCACACACAATTAAAGGCGCAGGAGCTCTCTCATAGAGAAATAATAAGGATATTCTGGCTGTGCTCAGTGCACAGACCATCTAAGTAGTGATTAAAATATATATGATTGTACTCAGCAACTCATAAAGGATTTTTCATTTCTGTATCACTACATTAGAGACCATAAGGAATCACCCCTGTATCAGTCCTGCCTTGTATTTCAAATCCACCGTTGAAACTCAGCCACCAGGTCCCAGGTGCTTAATGCCACAAACAGAAACAGCTTTAGAATTTCTAGCTAAATACATATCAAGGCAAGGTCTTGATGGTCTGTAGATGTCTAGTATGATAGAAAAACAACAGTTCTTAAGCTCTTTTAGGTCTCTGTATGACATGCTTCCTCTCATTGCAATTCACATAGAAAAGTCAAATAGGGGTAAAGAGAAGAACATCCTAATGTTGTTTGAATTTACACTTCTTGAAAAGGGAATGACAAAAATCCCTTTGATACAGAAAGAGTAACCTCGTCACAAAACCAAACAACAAGTGGCACAGAACCAGTCCTCTGGAGTCACAGTTCTTAAAGATTTTAAAAGTTCATTCAGTAGCTGTTTGTCTCTATTTACATTATAATTGTAGTTACAGATGTGGTTTGTACCAGGTGTGTAGTTCCTGCACTGTGTTTGCTCCAGCCAATTCCCCTGAAAGCAGAGAGGAGCACATGGATATCTTGGTGGGATAAATGCAGCATCCCAGGGATGCTACCTAGACTGAGAGTGAATGTGATGTGCCGCCACCTCTACAGCTACAAACTGGATGGTGCCAATTTGGTGTCACTACACACTTCTTATGGATTTTATCCTTTTTTTTTAAATTGGAGTAGGTGGGAAGGAAAAGGATTGTGGGAGAGGCAGTGCCCCCCTTCCAAAGCCTGGTGGATAGAAATAGGTGCTGCTATTCAGAAAAATGAGGTGGAAATAACAGGAGCTTTCTATTCATCCTTGATCAGCTCGTTATGAAATTTTCACTTTCTTAAGTCCTGCAAGCAAATAGCAGGAATCTAAGAAGGCATCAGATAAAACCCCTGCATGTGCTGACACGTCTTGGCACTGGCATGGCTGCATGGAGAGTGGAGAGATTAAAT
>NW_009927686.1:100305-112372 GCF_000696875.1 Nestor notabilis | reverse complement strand
GGACGGGTGGGGGCTGGGGGGAGGGGTGAAGTGAGGGGGGGGGGGGGGGGGGGAATATAGGGATTATTTCAGCATTTTTCCTCTCTAGGGTTAGACACTTGCACATGTTCCTGGTCACTTGCCTCTGCAGAGTTAGTGGGCAAGGAGAGAGGTCGTGAAGATTTACAGCTGTTTGAAGGGGGAAAAAAAAGTCAGGGCAAAGGCACAGGAGCCCTCACTGTTCACACACTCCTGGGGGCAATTTTTTCCCCCTTTGTTTTGATTCTTTACTTAAGAGCTCATCACTGTTTAAATACACAGAGAGTCCTTTCTCATATGACAACAGTGGCTGTGGAGAAAAAGAGAGGAAAAAAAGCACTTTTATTTTAGATGCTATCTCCAAGGAGTGTATAAAATTTACACCTAGTCACTCGCTGGATGGTTGAAAGTGCTTCGTTTACTCTGTGCTCAAAACCATGAAGACTTCAGCACAGCTTTAGCACGTCCTTGCCTCTCAGGGCAAGGGTACACACAGGAATTCAGAGACCTAAAACTGCAAATATGAAATTAGGTAAGACCTTTGTGATTTGTTCAGTTTCTCACATGAATTTTGGTAGCCTCTAAGATCACACACAACTTTCTAATCTTGGGACACCAGAAAAACTCATTGTTCTCTGAAGAAACAGCAGAGCTTTATGAAGCACTTACTAATCTCTTTTTGTTTACTTTATTCCTTATATCTAACCATCCATTTATCTTAGTTTTTTACATGATATTCACCATGGTAGCATCAAAATGCTTGACAGTCTTTAAAGTATTTATCCTGAATCTCTCCCATCATTAATATATTGCTTTTCTCATGCAAAATGTACTTTATTGCCCTTGCATAAGATGAGGGACTTGAAGCCATGATTCGAATTTCCATACCGCATGGGCAGCCTGTATAGGTGAGTAGCCCAGGTTCATGTACACTGATGTGAATATATTGCTTCCACTTCATTTACACCTAGCTGCAAATCTCCACTTGGCAACACAGATTGACAAAGCAGATGTACTCTAAAAGACTACTATGTCTAATTTCAGTTGAAAGCAAAATTACTTGTAACCAGCCATTTTCTGTATAACACCGCAGGAAGTGAGGACTTTAAATAACAGGTAGATATCCTTGAATTTCTCCGTATAAGTGCCTTAAGAAGCCTGTAAGAGAGCTGAAAATTGAGCATACTCTAAACCCTGTCCTTCACCCTTCAACTGGCAAAGATTTTATGTTTTCCTGTAGTAAAATAAATGAAGTAGGTAGTAGTTTTATCTTGGGAAACAAAAAAGCATGTTATAATTCCCTGTTAGCACTGAGGAGGAAGAATTTAACTTGACTGGAAAAAGCAAATTTAGGATGAGAATAGGGGAAAAGTGAATCACAAACACAGGCAGAGACTGTGTTTTGGAAAGTCTGTAATAGTTGAACTGGGTTTCAAACAGGAGCCCAGCAGACAGAGAGATCCTGCAGAGATTGCAAAAGATGTTGGAGCTACTCTTACATTGCAAAACCCACAACAAGGAGGAGACACATGTGGCACAGTAAGCTCTGCCCCCAAACAGCAAAATCCCTTTTAAGTAATAAGCCAGAACAGTAAATTTTCAGCATTTCTACTCTGTGTTTCCCTCAGGCAAGGGAAACTGTCTTCATTATACTGAAAAGTAAATAGAGGCAATCTCAAGGAGACCTTGGAAAGAAGCAGCAAAAAAGTATGCTATGTAAGGCCCAGGGCTGGGATGCTGCACTTTAGAGACCAGGGAGAAGGCTCAGTCCAGGAGGAGGGAAAGCAGCAATACATTCATCTAAGTTGAGCTCTCCTTATTCTGGAATGTAAGGAAAGGATCTCTCCTTCATAAAATAAGTCTGAAGTCTAACACAGGGCACCATGAACTATGACCCAACAGAGAGCAAGGCATGGATCTGCTGAAGCAGATCCAGAGGAAGGCCACGAAGATGATCAGAGAGATGGAGCACATCTCCTGTGAGGAAAAGCTGAGAGTTAGGGTTGTTCAGCCTGCAGAAGGCTCCGGGGATATCTTCTTCTATATGTAAAAACAAACTGACCATTAACAGAACACCACATGCCAGAAGGAGACCCAGCAGTCTCATAATTCTAATAAATGGCCTAATGAAGAACAAGGAGATGCTGAAAACGCACCCTACAGAAATGCCATGCCTGAGTTATGAAACCCCTGCAGTGCAGCCTGTCTGGTGTACACTCACTTCAGCTCCTGGTGTCCATCAGTGATGACACAGCCGACCACCCCTGCCCCTGCCCCACCAGTCTGGGGTGTCCTCACCCTCCCAATTTTTGCACGGCAGCATAGAAAGGAAAACACATTCACCCTGGACACCTGCCTGTGCAGATCCAAAAGAGATGTGAGCCTCATCCCTGGTATTTTATTTCAAGTGTCTTTTCTGTAACTCCTTCCTCTGTGGGTTAATGAAGACTTAAGCACTCCGTCTCAGCAGCACTGATGTAAAACGGCTGCTTATTGCCTGTTCCATCTCACTGACTTTTATTGTGATACTTAAACCAAAATGGTGAACTATTACACTTCATAGCCTGCAAATAAAAGCAGAATGTTAAAAAGCAGAGGCTATAACCTCTGATCCAGTCAAAATTGCTCTAAACATCTAAGGCTCATAATCTTGTGACAACTTTAGTCAGCTCCAAAGGGGCAAGGAATGGCATGGATTATCATCCACAGCATATGAAGGAGGGACTTTAATTGTAATGCTACCATTTTTATTGTACCCGTGCTCAAAGATAATGAAAAAATCCTAAACCAGCATGTGAAACAGCTCAGCTCCATTGACTTCAGAGAAGCTAACCCAGTTTACATCAGTGGGAATTTAGCCCATTAGCTAGAGAACTTGAATAACCTGCAGCAAAGAGGAGATATTGGATCTTCTTTTCTTTGGACCACACAGAGAAGTCACTGAGGTGATGGCAGCCAATTTTCCCTGTTTCCAAAGATCCACCTGTTCTGCAAATCATTACAACTACAAACACTGCATTTCCAATTCTGCACGTTACCGGAGCCACCTGGGCAGTACAATATCCATTTTTAGAGGCAGGAGGTCCTAGGGTCACATCTACAGTGACTTGGGCACTGAAATCAAACAGGAGAGGGGAGAGAATTGGCTCTCAGTCGTATTTTCAACTTCCTGATTTGGGGGAAGCCAGAGGCCAATAGAAACTCTGGCTCAGGTTAGAGGAGGAAAGGGGCTGCTTTCAGCTATAGCCTCACTCCTTGTGCACATGCAAGTATGTTCTGTTAATTTTGAAATAACATTGTTTTTAAGGACCTACCTTGGATATATCCGAATTAGCCAAGACTGGTTTTAGTCCCAGACTCCAACAAGCTTCCCACTGAGGCAGTGGAAAAGTCTCTATTGAACCAAACACAGTCTGACTGAACACCTTCAAGAACACAAGCCTACCAAGTCATTAAACGTTTCTTATGCGGAAATACGAGGGGTAGAGTTGACAGTAGCCAGAATATCTGGTTTTACACAGCATGAAAAGTCAAAATGGTCAGGTTGCAAGGATGAAATAGTCTGTGGGATTTCTGATTTAGCCCAGAGCAGGGAAAATTGGTGCTCTCACAAAAGAAGCCTGTTCATATGGAACCTGTACATGGCTTCAGAGCTTGTCTTTCTGCTTCTGGTTTCCTCACTGGTAACTCTGAGCAGGTTGCTGGAAGCCAATACCTTTGGGGGAGCTAGAAAAGAGGAAAAGTTCCTAAGAAAGTCTGCAAAATTAGGCATGGCAGCCATTCAGGTGGACCCTAAACATGGAGGTTTTCTGGGTTGGAGCAATGTTCCCAGGACCTCTGCTAGACCTTGGTGAAGACTGATTCCCATAGAGAACACTTTTGTAGGTAACCCTGGCTTGGGACACTGGAAATTTATCCAGCACTAAACAAAATAGCAGAGATAAGATTTTTTAAGTGACTCACTGTTTGGAGAGTGTTTTGGGGTGCACAAGTCAAGACACCTAAATCTGTTAAGGAACCTAGGAGGGACCGCACTTCAAAGAAGCAGCAGATTTACTGATAACAGAATTACAGATCAGGTTCTTTAGAAGCTGCCTCGAGGTAGGGAATAAAAATAAAATAAAAACTTGAAACAAAATACTACCAAGGCAACCCACAGCCTATATTTGCTATTGAAAAATCTTGTTCAAGATCCATAGAATTCAAAGGAACTCACTTCTGCACAGAGCAGAGCTGAGGACGTTCTTGTGGAGGGAGCTGAAGAGGCAAAAAGCTTGAACGTATTCAAAAAGGGGTTGGGAAAACTCTTGGAAAAACAAAACCAAAAGCCACCCTTTGTGGGTTTTTAGAAATAAATATTCACCAATTAAAAAAGTGAAATTTAAAAATAACCCAAACAGATAAACCCCTTCATTGTGGGTAAAGACAACATTTACAGCTCAAGAACTGCCTGAGCCACCAGATCCTGGAAGAGTGCTATGGGTATTTCTGCATGTCTAACCAGTTATCCCATGCTCCCCTACCCGGCCACTTTAAGGGAGAGGACATCTGCCAAAGCAGGCCTTGGTCTGAATCAGTGCAGATGTTTTCCTATCCTTATATTCCTGTGTCTGAATACCTTTATGGAGGTAATAATTTATGTAGCTCCTGGTAACTGTGAAGATGACTCTGGTCAGTACCTAGTACTTTTTGTATTGGGTTTTTTTTCTATTTTGGAAAAAAGGAAGATTTTAAGGAACTCTAACCAGCAGCTTGGCCTTTCCAATGCAAAAAAAGGCTTTGGAAACACCTAAATAGATGCCATTAAGGAAATAAAGCAGTTTGATATAACATAGTAACAGCATAGAAGTTCCTGTGCTTTACCTCTAAGGAATAGCAAATCCAAGAGAGATCTAACTAACTAATGCAACATGGATCTGCAGCTCCAACCCCAGGAACCGATCAACCCAAAATCTTCACAGCATCCACGGGGGACAGCAAAGCACGATTATGTCCTTTTTACATAACCAGGGAAGCAAAGCACAGGTAGAATAAGTGATTTACCCCAGGTCCCACAGGAAGCTTGCAGTGCACCAACAACATTAAGACTGAGACTTCTTGGACAAACACAGGTGCCCTGAGGGCAGTCAGGCTCTCAGAAGCAGAGTCCAGGTCAGCCCTCAATGAATTGCCTTGCTTCCCCCTCCTCGGAGGCATCCACCAACTGCACCGAGCGCCGTGTGTACTGTGACCTGCTGCCTCTACAGCCACGGCTTAAAGCCAAGGGAATTCAGTTCTCCCTCTTGAAATCTACTCTCTCTCTCATGGTAATGAGCACTTTAATCTATCAGGAAAATGTAGAGCTTCTTGGCGCTGCTTTATATTTCTGATATGTGTTTTCTCCCTCTCTCTTTTAGGTTAATTTATCTGATTACATGCAAGGCACTGCAGCCGTGTTAAGGTACCAGTCGAGTTTCCACTTGGAGGCTTGGAGGAAAGATTACCATTAAAACGTGACTTCCATCCACTCAGCTGAAATTACTATTGATTGCCAAAGAAAAATATTTGTGCTGTGAAGCTGGGAGCTATGATGTTGAACCGTATTAACATAATGTTAGCATAGCTACGGGTGTTTAGTGGCACGCAATCAGATTTGAAATGAACGTTGATTATAGATTGAGATTAATGTTCACATATTCATAGGAACACAATGAAAAGAGCAATTTCCTTTCTACTACAGATCAATGGTTTCCCCATTCAATTATACAGCTGTAATAATTGCATTATGCGGAAATATTTCTTAATGGCTTATTTCATTCTTTCTGTTTGCCTCTGTGTGTGAGGGAGAAAGACAGAAAGATCTTGTGTGCTTGCACGCACACATGCATGTGTGAAATCTTTTGTCAGTGGTACTTGCCAAAGCCTGTATCCAATGCAAAATACTTTAATTACTAGTGCAAATGTGTAATCTTTGGCTAAGCTAATAATCTCTTGGCATTTTCCCATTATTCTCTTCATTCCCCCAACATAGCCTTCAGGTTCCTCTGCTTGTTTAAGGTTTTAACAGCTGGATCCCACTGCACAGCAGATAAACTGGTTTTGGTCTGTGCATTGCTCTGAATCCCCAGTGTTGGCCAAGAGATCACCAGAGACCCTGCTGGCCTCATACCAGTGTGTCCCACTGCTTCAGTACTAATAGAAGCAGGTTGGAAGCTTTGCTGAAACTCCTTACTCTCCTAGTGTTGTCCATCTAAGCATACCAGTACATGTAACTATGAAGCACAATACTAGTTCAGCAAAATAACTTCCTGTGAGCGTCCAGCCTTGTTCTTAGCACTCAGGGATTTGGAATTAAATTAAAAATGAGGCCTTGAATACCTATGGCACATCTGCAGAAACAGGAAACCACTGCTGGACATCAGATTCTATCCTACAGTCAAGGCAAGATAGGACACCTTCTGAAGGATAGGGTTAGGGTTAGGGTAGTCTGGTAGTCAATGGAGACTAACTTTAAAAGCACATGAGGGATTAAGGTAAAAGAACCTTCTTTTCCTATTTTGGTGCAACACTGCTTGAGCGAGCTGTTTTTTCATTTTCCTCAGAAATGAAAGTTCCCACTTATCCTCATTTTTGCCCCAAAATGTATTAGCTCAGCCATATTCTCCTTCTACAAAGGACCACCTTTAGATTCCTAGATTGGTGGGTCAGCAGCCCAGATGAGAATGTGTTACAAGGAAATAGATGTATCTCCCTGAAGGAGTTCATATGGTGGGTGTGAAAGGAGGAGTTTTGTACTGAAAAATGCAAAGAGGTAGCAGAAAGGCAGGCTGTGAGAAAAGAAAAGAGTAGCACCAGGAGTTGATGGAACAGCTCACACTACATTACTTGGCTCTGCGCTAGGGGTTGTCCTGTTACTGAACCTTTTGGCTTCAAATGACTTGAAAACATCTCTGCAGGGAGGTTTTGTCAGACAGCAGTCGTGACCACAGTGCATATGCAGAGGACATTCTCCAAGCTACCTCACAGCGGAAGCCTGCAACATTTCCAGGCTCGGTATCAGACACATCCTACAGACCATATTGCTGGCAATGATCAACAGTGATACTACAATAAAAAACCCCATAAGGCAAAGTTGAGCAATGCACTTCAGGTTGTTCAACTTGGAAGCTGAGGATAAGGGTATTCTGGCCATACACCATTTCTGCTGACTGTGCTCTCTGCACTAGCAAGAGTTTCAAGAAACCATAGCAGTTGTCATGTGAGGTCTGCACCATGTATTTAAGCTGCCTTCACTTCCTCAGGAGCGTTCATTTTTTTTCTTTATGGGGAAAAAAGCTTCCAGCAGCACAACACACAGCTATTCCTCAGCGTGGTTGCATTTGTCTGTCTTACACTGCTGACTCTTTGAGGCAAAGAATTAAGTTTTGCAGGTTTTCTTGGGTTTAGGTTTTGGTTTGTTGGGGTTTTTTTTCTGAGCATCCACAAAAAAACATGTCCGTGTTTTGGTATCTCATTCCACATTGTAGGAGAAAAACACAAAGTGCACATAAGCAGGATTCAAAGTTGGATATCAACCACTTTTAGCTGCTTTAGAAGAAAAAGCCCACTGCCTGATACGTGGAAGAAATTACTACACAGGGTTTACAAGAACTGCAAAGTCACTACTCCCCTTGTGATGCTGAGTCATCAGATGGTAACAAATGAACAAGAATGAGGCAACATGACCCACTCATTCAGCATTTAATCTGCCTCCCTTTTTCCCCTTTCCTCAAAGTTTCACATCTCTGTTCACTCATCTCACTTTGTCACAAGTCACATGGAAGCACAGGCACAGTTTTGTCTCATGTGCATTTTCAGTTACCAGGCAGTGGAGCTTCACAAAAAGTGGTATATTTGAAGGGTCTTGCCTGGAGGAGAAATAGATGGGAGTAATCATTGTTTTTATTAAACTAAGTATTTGGGCCTTTGGGAAGTGGGATAAGAGAAGTTAAGTGAATGGAGATTGTGGAAGAAACAAAATAAGTTTGATAAATCCCAGTGAACAGAAAACAGCATTCAAAAGCTGTGATGTTTAAGATTTTGAAAACTTAGCAATTTTGAATACGTGTATTTGAGACCTTGGGGGGAACTTTGGTTTTAGAAAAGACATTTTAGTTTTTCAACTTTTCATTTGACAGAATATCAAATGGTTAAGTCTGTTCTGAAGGTCCTGGTTATTTTCTGTGCTTCAGTCATTCCCAGTAATACTGATTCAGTCTCACGTACCTGAAACTTACTTGAAAAGTAGCAAATACTTCTGTTTGCATACATGCCAACGTGGGCCCTGAGGCACAGCAGTGTAACTGCTGGTAGATGTTCTGCTCATGGAATCACTCTGGGTTCACAGCAGCAACAAGGAACTGGAGTTTGACACAGTATTCTCTTACCTGACCCAACTGAAGGCCTTAACTCAGATGTAGTGCATGCAAACTTGCAACAATTGGCTTCAGAACTAGTCTTAAAATTCCCATTGCCAACTACTGTAATCTACAATGAGCATTCCAGGCAGATATTCTTCAGTGTTTTTGGGAAGGAAATTATCATGCAGATTATCAGATCACCAAGGTAGCAAATGCTGAAAAGTGGCTAATGTGTCTTTACAACTGAATTGCTGAAGAGAATCACAATACCTACAGTTAACAGAGGAGAGAGAGAAAGTGGGCATTTAACAGTCTTCCTGTCCATGACTTCCCCCAGAAGTTGAGGTAAACATGAATTTCATCAAGCTTTGAATTAGCTTCCTCTGGAAAAGAGATTTGTCTTTGGCATGGATCTCTTCAGAAAATTAGTGAGGGATCCATCTCCCCTGACTCCAGACAACTCTAGTGTGGACAACTGTGCGTGATCCAGTCATCCATGATTCATTTATGGTTGAGTCAATGGAGAGAAGTAGGGATTTCTAAATCATGATTAATGACCAATTCTTGTCAAGCGCATCAAGATGAGATGAATTGTGCTTTCGGACTGTTGACTGTGCTCCATAGTCTGTAGGAGAACTTACTGGAGCTGTTCAGATATTTACAGTTTAGATACCTGATGTGAAAGTTTGGAAAAAGTGAATCTCACACCTTTTTCCTAAGTAACATGAAAAATGAAAATCCCTGAGTGTTTGTATAAGCGCAGAACACAGCAACAGCTTTTCCTTCATAAAAAAACATCTGACTTATTAAAATTATAACATTTATTAGCTAATTATCATCTCTTCCTTCTCTTCAGCAGAAAATAAGGAAGCAGAATCTGCTGGAGGCTTGTTCAACCACAGGGTAATCTGAAATTACATTCTATTAGATGGGAAACAAAGAAATGTTTTGTTCCCCAGGTTATTTTCGACAGATTTTCTGAGTGGCCTATAATTTGGCCTAACACTTTACCTTGGAATTGTGGAAGCATATGGCATGACCTTCAACTCCTAACAGCCTTCAAGAAGCTGAAGTTGGATTATTTGGGGTCATAGGTAACAACTGAGAAGTCATAGGTCAAATTCAAAACCACATTATGTCTCTAGGAAAGATTACCTTCCCAATAACATATGGCATGACCTCTAGCTCTGATTAGTCTGTGAGGGGCTCTTGTCCTCCATTCACACATTCATGTATTCAAAATCTCTAGATCAAATCTGAGGAAAAACTTCTTTCACCTCGTTATGGTAGAATGCTTTTTTTCCCTCTCCCTAAAGACAATTCTGGGTTTAGAAATGCTGTATTTATATTAACTACTTTGCCAGTGAAGCTGTTTTTAATCATATGCATGAGTTCCACCAGTGCTGCTCTACAGAGTACAATGGAAATATCATGTGAGATCAAATAAGTAGATTTTCCCCTTTTGGGGACAAATACACTTTTAAGAGAGGCATTGATATCCAATAGTCATCTTAATTTATGACACGCTTAATTTTGTGCATGATTACTATAGATGCCTTTATACAGGAGTGAAAAATCCATGTTTTAATAATCTGTGCTCTAAGGCTTTGTTCAGTTTTAGAGTGCAGGGGCATGAGTCTTCATGACTGATAGGAGTAGCAGACATCCAGGCCATCAACAGAGTGAAAATTAATACTTGAGTATCAGTGAGGTGGGCATAAGAGACAAAAGATCTGGAGATACAATGGAACCCAATTCGTGCTTATCAGCTTACTTACCATGAAGCAAATTTCTCAGCAAACTAGAACTGCCTTCCCTGGGGTAACATACTCAAATGAGCAATGATGAAGCTTCTTTCGGCCTGATGGTTCAGTCCTCTGGTACATCACCATAAGCAGAGCTTGGCCAAAGCCAATTGCATTTATATCTACAAAGCAAACAAACAAAAAAGTGCCAAAATGAAAGTGGAAGAATTTGAAATAAAAGGCTTACAGAAAAAGTCTTTATGCTGCCTATCACTGCTACATAGACAAATATATTTCAGTATGTCTGTGAAGTACCAATATGCTTTCAGAGCAATAGGAAATATGTGAGATCCTTGGTTAAATATTAGTATTTTAATAATAACTTAAAGAAAGACTAAAAAATCCTCCAGTTGTTGTAAGAAATGTTACCTGTCAGAAAATACATGAAATGACAGGTTGCTTACTTTATAACCTTCACGTCTCCTATCTTATACTGGGAAGCTGATGGAAGAATCAGAATCCTCAGATGTGTTAGGCATATCTTTAGGAGACCACTCACCAAGACTTGTGAATCAGTGTCTTGTGAAAGCTGAGTTGTTGTCATAAAGAGTGTAAGCAAGCGCAGCATGTCTGAGGAAGTGAATCTCTATTTGCAAAGACAAAACAGTTTTTGTTCAAGAGAGAAAAATATCTCATTGTCTAAATTATTCTACTGTTTTAGGTATATTTAAAAGTGGTGCAAGGAGCTGCATCTGCAGGGCAAGGAGCTGCGTCTGCAGGCATCCAAGGGAATTTGACTTCTGCACTCCAGGCTGGAGATGAATTTCATCTTTCAGACTCATTGCTAGAGCATGTTGAAACATTTGTTTCTCTCATGTGTTAACAGAAGTCTGTAAATTTGAGAATTCAGCCTGGATCACACTGGATTCGTTATTTAATCATAGTTAACTAGAACTAGTAGAGATATCCATATGTAGTTCTATATTTTTCTCTTTACTGTTTTGCAACCTTCCATATAAGAGTCTTTAACCTTCAAACGACATAATAGAAGGAAAACTTACTACTTGGGAAATAGTAACCTGATAGGCAGAAAGTGTGTGTTGTAGCATGCTATGCTCTGCTAATGTGGCTCACAGCTCTGCCTTCATGAGCTGTTCCTCCTTTGCACTAGTACCCTCTGCCCCCTGGTCTGGGTATTCAAAGTCTCGGCGTCAGCTCTTTTTGTCTTATGCTGATTAAACAAATCCACAGCTTGTTTGTTTTCACAGTAAGAAAAAGGACAGGTTCCTTTTCCGGGCATGTTGTTTATCCACCAAGCTCTGTTAGTTTCCTTCTCAGTGGAAAAGCACTACTGGGAACACCCGAGTGTCGTCCTGACTGTGGAGTGAGTGGGGAAGGACCTGGGAAGCACAGATGCAAGCTAATGGGACTGCTAATGTGCTAATCTGCTACCTGTAGGTGCAGGTAGCTTTGGGAGAAGCATGATTTGGAAAAGCCATGCTGAACAATCTGATGCAGTAAATGCCAAGCCTATACTGAGATGAAGACAGACTATAGGTTTTTACCACCATTTTTGCATTCCAAGAATGAGGAACAGAGCCCTGCTGGGAAAGAGAATGAAAAATTCAAGTAAGAGACTTTACGTTAGGCTGAAACCTTCATCATCACAGGTTAGCATTATGAAAAGGCAGACCTTGTGCTAGGGTTATGCTAGGTAGTACCTTGTAACTGGAAGGCCTTATATGTCACGCTACATTGAAATACGCAAACACTTTTCACCTCAGCTCAGTAAGTTCTTGGCATCAATCACAACTGCCTCCTTCTTCATCTGAAGTGGTTTACACAAAACTGCCCATAATTCACTCTTTCTGAGGTTCACTGGCTCAATGAACCAAATCAAACCACCCCTGCAGATTACAGCAGGCT
>NW_009927686.1:94346-100274 GCF_000696875.1 Nestor notabilis | reverse complement strand
TCCCCTGCTCACCACAGCCAGCAGGAGGTAAGCAGAAAGGCATTTGCAGTGCACTCTATCTGCCCTCATTTCGTATTTGAAATTCCAGATTCACCCTCTTGTCTTCGCTTTCCGCAGCAGTTTCCCTCCTGGCTGGGTAAAAGCTGTGCCAGATGTTGCTTTGTTCCTTCATAGCAATATTGCTGCTGCCTTCTGTGTGCAGATGCTGGGGTCAGAAGTGCCATCATCATACTCCTTTCAACATTTTCTTTTTAACTTTATCCTCCATACAGTTCCTCATACCCCTCCCACCCAATATGCAGTTACACAGACTCTGTTCACACACATGCCGAGACCTCAGGGTCTATGGACAGTGGCATGTGTACAGACACACTGCACTAGCATAGGCTTTTCCACAGTCTAGCTCATTGTGGCAGTGGCCAGGCACTCTTACACTGAAAATTGCAGCTTCTACTTGCTAGAGGCAGGAATCTGAAATCTCCAGAACCCCCGCTTCTAGGAGAGCCAAAAAGGAGAATGAGTGCCATGGCTGTCTCCTGATATCTTCTAGCTGTGGGATAAGCATTTCTTAGAGCATCAGAGTGCTGAGCTGTAATACAAGGGGATACGGAGGAGCAACAGGATATTATTCTTTCCTTCCTTCCTTCCTTCCTGGGGATTCCTGGCAGTTAAACTGAGCTCAAAAGCGTAGAAAGATCAGGAAGCTATTTCAGTGGATGAGATCTCCAGCACGTACACTTCAGTCTGGTGAGCATCTTGGTGAATGCTTTGCAGTGTGGGAGGTTCCATGCTGAGATCAACAAGTCTTCCAACCTTTAGTGCTATTCTAGTTCAGATGGAAGCCCCCATCTGTTATTATCCTCAAGAATCTCCCTACGTAGCAGGGTCTTCCCTGGATGTGAAGCTACAGCTGATCAGATGTTACTTGCACTTCTTCAGTAGGTGGAAAACTGGAGACTTGCTGTGTGTGGTAAACACCTTCCTGAAAACTGTATCGCTGTCTGGGGGGTGGGAAGCCAAAAAAAGCAAGGCAAAGAGCAAATACATCAGTCCCTGTTGCACCTAAAGACCTGACTTTGTTTGCAAGTGAAAATGAGATTTATGTTATCAGCCTGCTGCCTTAATGATCATTTGCAACAATGCAAAACCATCACTTAATGGAGTATGACTGGCAATCTCCACTAAAGAAAGAGCTCTGATTGGAATAGCAAAGTTTGCTTCAGGTCAGGCTAGAGGTATGCCACCAAAATACTGAAGGGCCTGAGAAGTGGATAAGAGTGGAGAGAGGCACTTGCTGCATATAATTTAATCGATTAATTTAGCCCGTTTCTTTTTCTCTTTGCTTGCAAGATGTTTGCAGGCTGATTAGAATTTCTCCAAATTTATTTCTTATTCAAATTTACTCAATGGTATCTTGTGCTCTTTTAAAAATAAATAATATTGACTGATTACAAACAGTTCTCCAGGAGGACATGGTGTTCAGTATTCAAAATATGGTCTGATTTAGCTAATGACTTGGTCACATGGATCACACAGCATCATTTCTCCTTTGCAAGTGACAGCTATAGATCTTTCAAGTCAGGAAGAAAATCACCAGGGGTATGGATACTAAGAGAAAAGGATCTGATAAAGAGGTTAAAGGAGTTTTAAACTTGGAGCATCCGGAAGGGAAATCTGCCCTCCTGAGATCTGCTGGCTGGGTGCTAAGGTTGTAGTTGACTTTCTTTCCTTGCCTGTCTCAAACAGTGGCCTACACCAGAGAGCCAGAAAGTCCCCTTTGTCTGTTTATGTCCTAAGTAGTCCTGAATCTTTAAAAACTGCAGAATGGAAACTGAGCATAAGAGGAGGAACACACAGGGCATGACAAAACCGTGGATCCCCTTTGTGCTGCCTGACCACTGCCTTCTCAGCCGCAGTGGAAAGGATTCTGCTTTGCTGTTGCTATAAGCCAACAGTAAATTTTTTACCTCCTGGTGGAATTGTGTCTAAAGGAGAGACTGAGACAAAGTGTCATCTCGGTGCCTGTCCGGAGCTGAGGAATTTTACACTCCACCCATTCCCCCAGGGCTGTGCCTCAAGTCTGTCTCTAGTTCAAAAAACTTGGACACATGAGTACACAACCTGAGGTCATGCAAGGGACAGGGTGCTCCTGCTCTGCGGTGCCTGGAAATGCTTACACACTGAACATCCACTGCTGGAGGCTGTTCCGAACAGGTTAAATAACCATCTGTCAGGAAAGACATCCACTGAATTAGTCCTGTTTTGTGGCCAGTCCATAGTCTAGACAATCTCACAAGCTTCCTTCCAGTCCTTTTTCTTGGGACTGGACACAGATACAAGAAAAAACGTTCCCAAATCCTCCTTGCCCAGGCCCTGAGCAAAGCACTATCTGTTCCAGGCTTCCATCTCCTGAGACTCTTCCAAAAGCAGGATAACCGAAGTGACTTTTGAATGCAGCCACTTGACGTTCATCGTTTGCCAGGTTCCATGTAAGTGAAAGTTGATTGCCTCAAATATTTGCATAGCAAAACGCCAGGAAAAAGTGTGAGGAGGGATCATGCAAATCAAACATTTATCTGCATGAAGTCTGCAATGTTATTTCATCTTTTGCAGCATCACCAAGGTCTAAGCAGCTGTAGTTCTGGCCTAGTCTGAACTAGATGTTCAGAATTAGATCAAAATATTGGGAAAGGCAAGGAAGAGCAAGGCTGAGGGTCTCTGTAGAGCTGTGCAGGGCAGGCTGCACATCACCTGTCTGCACTGGAGAGCTTCTGGGGCATTCTGTTTGGTGCAGGACTATTCATCTCAATTTTACATTAAAGCCAAATTTAGCAACACAAACAATATCAGAGTCATATGGTAAAAAGCTCAGAGACTGAATCCATAGCATTATTACCAGGACAGAGGTATTTCAAAGCAGCGATTAAGATGCAGGGGCACATATATGCATGAAAACCCAGGTGGAAGTCCTTTCAGTGAGAAATACATGCTTCCTCTTCTACAAACCCACCTCCCGCCCCCAGTTTTTTGCAGTTTCACCCTATTGTCGAATTTTTTTTTCTTCCACTACTTTCACCTTCCAAAAAAAGCAAACATGTCCCATTTCCAGCAAAGCACTTACTCAGTGCCCGTCTTCCCAGTGCTAATGGCTTTCTCAGATGGAAGATGTCGTGCTAGGCAGGAACTGAATGCAAAAATAAACAATAAACGGGCAGGATTCATTGTTTTTTACATGCCTTTACTTTTTGCTTTCCAGATTGGCAGCACTATGGGAAACCCAACACTTGGATGAAGAGGAGTGCATATGGTGAATATGGGTGAAGAATTCTGGAGCTGTAATTCAGGTAAGTGAGAGATGAGAGGGGTTAGTTCTTCTTTTTCCTTCTCTTTTTCTTCCTTTTTTTTCCAGGCAATTATTTTATAGCACATATCATCAAGTCTGTATTAAACAGAAGTTTTGGGGCTAATGCTTTCCAGCCTTGATTCTCAGACTTAGTAACTCTTCCAAATACTACTTTAAAATATCTTAGCTGTATAAATACATGAGACCTCAATGTTTCCCTTGTGGACTAAACTGAAAACAAGTTAGATTAAAAATAGATTTATTTTTTAGTGTTTCTAATTATGCATTGGCCAAAGAGAAAAACAAACTAGCAAACAGAAGTCACATGAAAAGGACTTGATGTTCCTAATGAGATTTTTTAAGTTGACACCCAATTTTATATTAGTAAAAACAAAGCCTCAGAGAAAGCTTACATACATCAAGGTCTACACAGACGATGTAGTTCAATAAGGCAGTGACTTGTTCTTGGCTATCTGACTTGGGCTAGACTCTCCCTTAACATGTCAGATGAGCTAGCCTCATAGAAAGCACTGGGAGCACTATGGGCCAAGCTGAGCTCACACAGAGGGCCTGCTATACCATGGTAAGCAATTCAAATAAGCTTCATTCCATAGCAGCACAATCTATCAGGGTTCCCACAACATCCCACTACCAGCATAAAGTGGTTTTCTGCACAGAGGTGCAGAACTGGAACTGCTCCACATGAGTTACATGACAGAAGTGTCTTTGAATTCAGTGGCGAGAGCTTTGTCCAGTCTGATTTTGGTCTAACCATCAATTCACCTTTTCGACATTTCCAATGATTCTTTTGCTATCAGATTACTTTTTTCTTAATTAATCTTTTGCTATGTATTAACTGTCCTTCATTAAATGCAGATGTACAGAGGATTAAGCTGTACAGTAGATCTGCATTATATTGAGTATCACAGTAAAATCTCAATAAGCACGAGTGCTTTCCTTTGTTTTAGAAATCAATGGATATTTAATTAACATGGGGTAATAACTCTTGCAACTAGAAGAGTCCCTTCAGATTTAAATGAAATCTTTATTATATGTTAAATGTGAACACAGATATATTGGAATCATTTCAAAGTTCCCTACAAACAAGGATGAATTTAAAAACTCTGTTCTTCCAGAAAGGTGTAAAAATCTATGCTTTATCCCCAGCATCCTCCAAACCTGGACACTCGGACACCCACTCAAGCAGAAAGGCCGAGGAGCGCTCGGAGGCCAGGATGCCTGGCTCCAGGAATGCAAACCCATGCCATTTCCTGAAGCATTAGGCAATTCTTCCTGGCAACAGTTGGTAGTTACTAGAGACTCTATTTGTTAAAGGTTAGGACACCCACAGGAGAAACAAGAGAAGCACTCTTCCCATGAGCACCGAGCTGGCTGTCACACACTAAAAATCCTTAAGAATTTTCCAAATTTCCATTCATTCTGGGTGCTTAAATTGAATTTCAGGTTGCTCTGCCTGGTGGCCCATCCAGCCCGGGGTACTGGAAAGGTTACTGGTGAAGACATTACTCTCCAGTAGGGACTTGTGAAGTCGCTACATGTTGTCACACAGACGGGTACTCCGTGGGAGCTGGGTCCCTGTGACTCACGCACTCTGTTGATAACTCTCGCTTTTAATTTCTTTCTTTTTCACCCCAAGGAAATCTAAAGCGTATTTTCACACATGTAGTGTTTCCAAGACAATGTTAAAGCAGCTTCTAATGTTTAGAAGTGAATTAAGGAAGAATTAGTAGAAGCCCAGCCAGTAGAAAGGAGATAAGAAAATCAGTGTGGCTGGAAGAAGTATTTTCTGGGAATTCTGGAAATTCCCATTTTTCCTATCAGTACATGGCCTACGTTGTTACACTTGTCCTTATGTCTGAAATAAAACCAGTGACACCTTTCAGGTAAAAGAAGTGCATCTCCTTTCTTGTGTCACTGCACACCCTTCAGCATAGTGATGTCTGGGTAGATTTTTGAGGGGGGACTAGCACCAGTCTTGCTTTCATGGGTTACAAAGACTATTTACACCATAAAATGAAATAATTAAACTTATCTTTTTTTAATTATTATTTATGAATTATAAATAAGGAATAAAGGGTTTGATGGTTTGGGAATGCAGAATGGTTTTGTCTTGGTTTGGGTCCCTCTTTCTCCCCTCCTTCAGACTGTAACACAACAGCATCACTTCTCCTCAATGCTCAGCACTGTTGGTGAGGGGCTGGGGATCCTGCATCCTTAATCACTGCACCAGAGAGGGAGGTAGGGGTGACATGGGTGAACAGCATATGGAAAGAGCAAAGGTGACTTAGATGGATCGCATCACCTGCGCCAGGACTGCAGGCTGTATGCCTCAGTCCAGCACCGACACTAAATAACAGTAAGCCCCATGATTATGAACAGGCTGTGGAGTTCAGCGCCTGGATATGGACTTCATCAGACAGCGAGCTAGAGATTAACCTCCTGGCCCCCTCATCGGGGTGGTGCTGGTACCCCATTCATTACCAGTTGGGCAGGGGGGAGGCAGGGAGAGCTCTGCAGGCAGAGCATGCCCAGAGCTGCCAGTTTCACAACAGGCCACTCTGTCT
>NW_009927686.1:90412-94315 GCF_000696875.1 Nestor notabilis | reverse complement strand
CTGAAGGTTTTGTTTTGTTTTCTTCATTGGATTCTAGGGTACAAATTCTTGGAGTCTTTATTTACTGCCAAGTGGAAGCACCGTGTGACTCCGGAAATACCTGTCGCCTAATTAAATTGTCTAGAGAGGAATTTTGGAAAGTGCTTCTAATTCAGGAGCTTAATTTAGGCTGGGACCGTGCACCAGAGCTTTCTGTCTTATTATTAGATGGAATTTCAATCATTGCAGATCTCTCCCCACCCCCAGCATTCTTTCCTCTCTCCCCATCTCCTAACAACCTGATTCTGGCACAATTCCCTTCCCCTTTAACCCTCTGGAGCTAAAAATAATATCCTCTTGGAACCAGCCAAAATAAAAAAAAAGGAAAGAAAAAAAGGAAGCAAGCACTGCACCAGAGGTGTGGAATTTGCAGGAGCGAGCTGGAGATGGGTTCAGCCATCAGTTTAGAGCAGCCTCTCTAGAGAGACACCAAAGGCTTTATGAGAAAACCCCAGCTCATGGGTCCTGGGAGTAAGGAATGTGGTGTGTTCTCAGGGCAGCTTAAACCTGTAACATCTGTAAGATGCAGCCATCGTACGCCTGGATTAAACCAACAAAATGGTCCGTGGTGACTGAAAGGATGCTATAAGCAAACAGACTTAAGTAAATGTTTCAATCTGGCCAATTGCTCTGTGCACTGCTGTTCTTCTGAAGTTAAGTTCTACCTTTCCATGTAATTGCAGAGGAAGGAGACACAGGACACAGGAGTGATGGAAATACATGGGGTGGACAGGGATAGTACCCTCACAGGTCACAGGCGTGTCACTTTCTGAACCTGAGACCTCAAGAAAGTGGCTGCCTCAGAGATGATTAGGCATCATATAAAGGCCATTGGAATCCTCAGGTGGGAAGTATAAAGAAGGGTTAAAATGAGCAAGTCGGACTCCTTCAGAGATCGCCTGTTTGTGCATCCAGGGCCAAAGGTAACAGCCTCTGAGCCTGCATCTTCACACAATCACTGTAGAGAAAAACACTAGAGAAGCTCCGTGGCCAAGCTGAGCACACCACAGACTGCATGAGATAAAAGAGCTTTACTGTGTCCAGGGCAGTTATCCTGCATTTGCAGTGCTATACCTGTCACCATGAACTGACCTTTGGCATTTGTCACTGGAACTGAAACATTCATTTTCCTTGCAAAACGGTTTCCTTGCTGCATTCAGGTTTCACAAGGATTACACGAAAACTAAGGAAATTCCTCTTGCTAACCAAACCTCTGTGACATAAGAACACACAACCAGCTCTGCTCTGGTATCATGTTAAAACTGGATCTGTATGTGGACAGCATATGTACATTGAACAGTTGTTTGCTCACATGGTTTGTACTGCAGCACTTGCCCTACAGCTGTTTTAATTCTTCTGCATTGCATCAGCTCTGGGCATCTGCCTTCACTCACACTGGAGTGCCCAGCTGGGTGACAGCTCTGTGCTGCCATACCATGCCAAAGGGGAAACTTGCCTGAGATTGGAGGTTTTCCGTTTGGAACAAAGCTCAGAACACTCTCTCTCTATGTCAGCAGCTGGATTTAGTCTGAATCCCCACCCTAGGATTCTCCTGCTGCAGAGGATTTCTAATCTCATCTGAGATCAGATTTGTAGGCAGAGACACTGCAACATCAATATCGCCTTTAAACTCAGAGAGAGCAATAGAAGCCACAGGACAGAGAACAGGACAATGCATTTACCTATTGCCCCATCAAGGAAGAGAGACTAGAAATACATATTCATTTATGTGTGTGTATGTTTATAGAGAAATATATCTATTCAGTATATCTGATTTTATGCTTCCTCCGCACCTACTCCTGCGCAAAGCGCACTGCTACCTGGAGGAGAGGTGGAATGACTGCCTTGCACCTGATCTGGACATGAAATGGCTCCAAATCCAGCCTGGGATCTGGAACCCAGATTTGCCAGCCTATTCTGGGTTACACAGGAATGGCCGGGAACATGGACTCAGCTCTTGTTAAAGATACTCGTTTGCAGCCCTGAACTGAAAGGTTCTGATTTTGTAACACACAAATGCATCCACATACAGACACACTAAAAACCTGAACTTTTGACATCTTATAACTTTGAATTGCCTTTTTTCTGTTCAGCTGTACTTACTGGGCTGGATTGCCTGCCAGGACCATTAAGTATCAATCATTCGTTGTTCCGTTAGTGCTGAAATGACTTTCTAATTGACTTTGTAATTGTAGTTAAAAGCAACTTTAGCACAGGCTCAAAGAAGTCTTCCTAGAGGCCTCTCTGTGTCCTGTCTTTCATCTGCTGTCACTGGAACTTAATGGAGGTGCCTCCAGCAGAAGAATGGTGTCAGACAGATCACTTATTTGTAGGATATTGCTTTATTTTGTATTTCATTTGATTTCACTTTTTCTTCCAGGGTCTGACAATGACTTGATGTTTCTGCAATATGGCATATTTGTCCGATAATTATCTAGCCAGGAGCTAAAAGAGCACACAGGGACAATGTACTCAAGAAATACACCAGGACAGCACACTATGGACAGCAGAGGTGCCAAACCGTTCCTGACACTCACAAACCCTGATAACGCTTCTCAAACAGCCTCTGGTTTTCAGTCATTCTGCAAAGGCAGATCTTTTAAAAATAAGCCTTAAGTTTCTGTGCACTTGCCCTGGCCTGACCCTAATCACATGCCATGTGGTGCAAAAGCCCTGAGGCTCAGCATGGCACGGGCAGGCACGCAGAAGGAGAAGCTCCAAGCATCTCCAGCCACCAACTCCTCACTTCGTCCAGCCAAAACGGACTGAAGCACCAGGGAGCCCTCGCTGCGCAGGAGGGCAGGAAAGGGAACCAGGCGGGAATGCTGCTTCCCCCAAGCTAAAGATAGAAGGCAGAGTTCTCCTCTGCTTTTGGCAGAGGAACAGGAGTGGCATTTCCCCACCTACTTCCCCTTATGTTGGTTGGCCCTACCAGCGTGGAAGGCAACATGCTGCAAAACCACAGAGGAAGCAAATTTGCAATGAGAACAGAGACGCTGCTAAAAATGCCAGAAGAAAGCAGTTCTGGCTATGCCTGGGTGATGGAGGGGCAGCCCGGGCTTAACAAAGCCATGCCTAGATTTTATGGGGCTGTTACATGGAGAACGCAGCAGCCAGTAACGAATCCTTTTGAAAGGCTCCATGTCTTCATCACTGCCTTGGAGAGAGCAGCATCCTTGGGACTGTTAAACTCACCTAATCTCTAGTGCTCAGTAAAGACCCTGCACCGAGGTCATTGTTGCTATTACAAGATTATAACGAAATAAACACACTGTTGATTTGGTGTCATGCTCTCAGTCAGTGCTGATAGAGATTCCACTGTCCTGTGGTCAGGCCAGCTGTAATTCCCAAGTCATTATCTCACCCTTCCAAAAGCTCTCATTGAACACTGGAGCAGAATTCACCCTGGTTGATAGCATCAGAGGTTTGGGTTCATGACCTGTCACCTTCTTACAGCACTATCGCTTAATTCACAGTGGATGGGTTAGATCTCACGGCTGTTTCATGCAGGTGCAGATACACCAGCTTGCTCCTGCTGGAGCAACATCACTAGAAACTAGGAGCCGTGTTCCCTGTGGACCTGGTAGGATTTTTCCTGATTTGCTCCAGAATGAGAAGGAGCTCAGACCCTGGCACACGGAGTACGTGCTCTCCTCCTGTAAAGCACCTAATGCTGTACAGCTTTGTGAGCTGAGCTGCTGGCCACGAAACAGCACCCACAAGGTCACAGGATCATTGGGGTTGGAAAGGACCTCTGGAGATCATCCAATTCAATCCCTGCCATGGGCAGAGATGCCTCACACTAGAGCAGGTTGCTCCAAGCCCCATCCAACCTGTCCTTGAACACTGGCAGGGGGGGGGGGT
>NW_009927686.1:71228-90220 GCF_000696875.1 Nestor notabilis | reverse complement strand
AGAGCGGGTTCCCCCAAGCCCCATCCAACCTGTCCTTGAACACTGGCAGGGATGGAGCATTTACCACTGCTTTGGGCAGCCTGTTCCAGGCTTGAGATGAAACCTCTTGTGCTTTAGTTTATGGCCACTGCTCCTTGTCCTGTCACTGGGCACCACTGAAAAGAGTCTGGCACCATCCTTCTGGCACCCACCTTCAAGATACTGATCTGCATTGATGAGACACCCTCTCAGCTTGCTCTTCTCTGAACTAACCAGGCTCAGCTCCCATAATCTCTCCTCATACGAGCAATGCTCCAGACCCCTGAGTATCCCTGTGGCCTCTGCTGGGCCCTCTCCAGTAGCTCCTTGTCTCTCTTGTACTGGGGAGCCCAGACCTGGACACAGAACTCCAGATGTGGCCCCACCAGGGTTGAGTAGAGGAGTAGGAATCACCCCCAACCTGCTGCCACACTCCTCCCAGTGCACCCTAGAACACTATTGTCCCCCCGGCTGCAAGGGCCAGCTCATTGTCAACTCACCATCCACCAACACTCCCTTCTCAGCTCTCCTGCAGGTCAGCTCCACCCTGTGTTGGTCCTTGCAGTTCTTCCTCCCCAGGGGCAGGACCCTGCACTTGCCCTTTTTGAACCTCATTAGGTTTTCCTCCACCCAATTCCCCAGCCTGTGGAGGTCCCACTGAATTGGAGGCCCCACTGAATGGCAGCACAGCTTCAGGTGTGTCAGCCACTGCCCCAGCTTCCCATCAGCAGCAAACTTGCCCATCACAGCTGCAGGTAATAAACAGCTTCTGTTCCCAGGCCAAGAACAGGTTTTGCTTTCATTTGTCATGTCAGCACCATTGTGGGCCCGTACTTCTGCGAACCCTTCCACCAAGCTGTGCCTGGTAAAGCTTCCCAGCAGAGCACCTACAAACCAGTGTGTGCTCCAGCAGAGCCAGCCAGCACCAGCAGAGAGGGCAGCCCAGGATGCCCCATGTCCACTGCACCCAGGCACAAGGGAGAGCTCCACACTCAGCACTGCCACTGAGTCCTAAAGCATCTGGCTGCTGACCTGAAAGGAATGGCCTTTGTCATGGTCACTCCTGTGATTAATATGCACTAAAATGAAGAGCAGTTAGTTTTTGGCATAAGCGTGCGTCTAGGAGGAGAGCAGAGTGAGCTGAGAGGAGAGGAGGGAAAAAGAAGAAATCAAGCCCTTCCGCCTCAGTAAAACTTTGATGGTTTCCAGGTGATTCCTCTTATCATTCAGTACTTACCTCATTATCTTTCAGTACTTAAAAGGGGCCTATAAGAAAGGTGGGGAGAGACTTTTCAGCAGAGCCTGTTGCCATAGGACAAGGGGGTTTAAACTAAGACAGAGTCAGGCTGGATGTGAGGAAGAAATGTTGTACAAAGAGGGTGGTAAAACACTGGCACAGGTTGCCCAGAGAGGTAGTGGATGCTCCATCCCTGGTGACATTCCAGGCCAGCCTGGGTGTCCTTACTTGTTGCAGGTGATTGGACTAGATGAACTTGGGAGGTCTCTTCCACCCAAACTGTTCCATGATTCTATGATCATTTGCTGGTGTTTCCTGGTGCTGGTCCAAGCTGGGGATCCTGCCTTACATGTTTAATTAGACGCAAGCAGCACATTAACACGTGGTGTGTGAGGGGTCGTTATGGGGCTCAGCTGGGCACCTTTTTATATCCTGCTGTAGTGCTACACTTGCTCACCCGTGCTGCTGGGGGTGTTTAATGTTCTTGACTCTGCTGAGTGTTTGACTTGTGAGCATGGATGGCAGCAATACCCCAAAAGGACAGACCAAAGCAAGGGGGCTTGGATAAGAACCTGATTTTCACTCGGAGCAGTGGAGCTGACTGGTCGGCATTCAGGTAAATCCAACCGTTTCACTGTTGGCTGTGCCCTCTGTTCACTCCTCCATGGCAGCATACACAGAGCTGCTGCAGGGGGGAAGCCACTGAAAGGCTCCGGCACTACTTCAAATCTCTGTGTACTTTAAAAGGGTCTTTGCAAAGAGCTGATCCTGCTGACTGACTCGTGCAGCCTGGGTGCAGCGTTTGGAGGCAGCTCTCAGTTGTGGTGAGAAGTGAAACGGGTGCTCTCCAAACTGAGAAGGGAGAAGGGGCTCCCTTGCATGAGTCTGGGTTTAAGATGGTTTTGTAAATCTCATTTCGGTGGATTTATGGCTGAAAGGAATGGCACATCACATCTAAAGGGCCAGTCTGGAGCTACTTAGGTGGTTTCTTAAGACAAGCCTCTGCCAGAGGTCAGCGCAGAGAGTGGGTGACCTGTCCCCTTGGCTTTCCAGCACAGGACATGGTGCCACTGTGGGCTCGGAGCAGTAGCAGTGGCTGGCCTGGCATGTCATCGCTTTGGCACTTCTAAATTGCTTTTGAATATTTTGGCAATTTGAGCAGTGCCAGATGCAGTGGTTTTATTAGATATTTCCTGGAATTTGAAATTAATTTGAAGGCTTAAGTTCCTGAAGTCAGGAGAGTCTCAATTTTCTCTGCCACTTTCATCAAATCAGACAAAAAATTGGATCCAAATGTATCATGACCCTCCCACCTTGGGTAAACTTCAATGAACTAAAACTTATTGTATAAAAATCTCAGGTGCATTACTCTGCTGATGGTCTTGGCAAAGCCTAGTTTTGGATAGTTTAATCTGAAGTCTCAGCCTATGTGGACCTCTGAACACCTACAAGTTTGCTTCCATGTCTTCAGTAGAGGTCTGCACAGCAGAATAGGTAAAAAAATGGTGAAAAAATAGTCTCTTATCCTCTGGTGAGCTGAGCAGAAGCAGATCTGTCTGTATTTGTGGTCACATTGACATCTGTGAGCATTCAGGTAGGGTGTGGGATTGATCTCTATTCACTTCAGTGCAGGACTAAGCTTAAGACAGGCACTCTTATAGCTGTTTGTTGCTGCCTCTCATCCCTTGTCACTATGATAAACAGAATATGCATTCAAGATCAATGTAACATGGGAAGTTGCGGCTTGATTTATGCAAACATATTCGATTTTATGCAAATGTACAACTGACCTTTCTTTGGTCAAAGTAAGTTGGCAGGTGCAGGCTTCTGCTCTCAAGAGCAGTAAAAATGAGAGGTGTCTTCATGATGCAGTGGAGATTTCTTCAGAGAACAAATATCCCCACTTACCTACAGCAGAGGCTACGTGACAGAACATTTCGCTATCATTTCTTGAAGAGGTCTCCTGAATGCTCACAGAGAAAAGCTGGTTGGACTTTTCAATAGAAATTTATTTTCAGCAGAAATAAGATGTTGCAGCTGAAGGAACGAGTATCTGAAAAGAATCTGTTTCCAAACAGGAACAGGCAGCAGGGAAAGACAAATCTGAAAAATGTTCACTGATTTTTTTTCAGTTTGAATTTCAGGGAAAAGGCTTTTTTCAGTCATTTGGTTATTGAGAGTCATCTTCAGAAATACACTCGCTGCCAGTGTTACTTGTGGTTTTCTTTAAAACACTTGCAATCCCCTCTCCCCTCCTCTAAATCTTCTATGAAAAACCCCCACTATATTTTGTGATTAAGAGCAAACACGATTGAACTCAACAGCTGTTGGGAGTTCAAATGAATGTTCAGAAGCATAATTCTAGAAGAATCTGATGAATTCTGCTTTCTCAGCAGCAGTGAGTATTTTGGAGCTGATCTGCCCCTCTGCTCTGCTGATATTAACTGATACGGAATTTTACTACACACTTTCAAAATATTACTTGTGTATGAGCCACAGAGTTTCTCTGTGACCCGTAACAGGATTTGGGCACCTAAATCCATACCTGGCTTTGAAAACACACCCTTGCTAAACACATGATCAGGAAACAAAAGAAAACAACATGACAAAAGAGGAAGGAGAGAAGGCAGCCATACGCCCAGAGCTCTGCAGTATGGTCCAGGCAGGGCTAGATCTGAGGAAGGACAAATACACACCACAGGTCAGAAGAACAGCAGTGTGAAAATGGGAGGCAAAGCAGCATTTCGGTCATCTTCTCTGTGTAAATAAAAGGCTGGATGTATTCTCATTGAGGCAGGGTTAATCAGGGAATTCTTTATATTTTGTCTTTAAACAAGAACTAGGCTGGACTTTGGCCCAGCAAGAGAGAGGTGCCACCAGAGCTGGACTTGAAGCTCTACCAGGATCAATCCAACATTAAGGTCAGTCTGACATGGCAGAGTGAGTCCATCCTCCATCACACCAGTGGGGTGCTGGAGCTGGTTGCTCCTAAGGCTGTGCTCCCCAAGAGATTGGTCAGTGATTCAAAGGTTGTGGGAAAGCTGGACTCATTTAAATCACAGCTTGGCAATCCACAGACATGAAATACCAATTATAGTCTTGCCTGGAATGACAATACCAATATACAAATATCTCCAATCCTAAAAATCAGAGGTGATCAAGAACTTGATCATGTTGGGCACAGCTGAACTGGTTGATCAGAGGGGAACTGGACTCACTGTAGGACTAAGCTGGGCATCCAGGACAAGAAAACCAGCAATTCTAATATGTGACACTAGTTAGGAACAGGCCCACTGAGGCATTTAACTCCTACTCAGCTGCCTAAGGGATCATTTTAGAACCTGAATACTTTCATAGATCAGAGTCTTGCTAACCAGTGACAAAGAGATACCCCTAATAAAAACATAGGTGACTTGGTTATGTGTCTCTCCTTGTGTTTCTGTAGGCTTCAGCAGTTTAATTTACTAATGCACTTTGTACCATGCTACGAGATGCTTTGAATGCGCAGCCCTCAAACCCCACTGCCGGCTCCATCCCGGGGCTGATCCCATGCTGATGGCAAGGAGCAGCCCGGGGTAGGAGCAGCTCTTCCCGCTCTACATTCAAACTCGAGGCCGTGTGTTTTGCAAAGCTTCAAAGTGCCACTTAACGGGACTTTCGTTTTCCTTCCAGCTGAAGAGAAAGCGTTGTTAAACTCCCAGGCTGGCAAGTTGGAGTTTACACAGATGGAACAGTTAGCGCAGACCGCAGAACAAATACCAGCGACCAACCAGTTTCACACTTCTAAAGAAAGAAAGAAAGGAATGGCAGAGGCAGGCCAAAGCAAACAGGCCTTGGAAAACTCAAACCCGCTGGCTGGAATTTTCAGCTGTTACTTTTCTTTTCACATTCAGGCTTTTTTGGAGATCTCTCGATTCAGCAAAGCAGAGAGGGCTTTTGCATTCATCTGAAATGATTTAAAGCTCCAGGAGGAGTGCTGTGCTCAGTCCCAGCAACCACAAAACATACATTGTTTGAAATTTTATAAACGTGGTTTTCACCGAGAGCCACATTTCAAAAAAAAGTAGAGTATGTTTTCTTTCCAGCAAATAACATGTTGTTGAGTTTCCCACATCGTGCCTCGCTGTGGCAGTGGGGTGTGTCGCTTCATATGCTTTCTGCTTTCTAAACCTGATGACAACTCCTGTGCCCCCAGAAGAGCCCTGAATCCTCTTCCTTTTCAGGGCTGTCATCTGTCCCCGCTCCCCTCCAGCGATGCTGCCTGGCCGAGGAGGGCTGGGCCCCCCGGGGCTCATCCACACTGTCCTGCCATCAATCAGAAAGGTCACTGCTGAGGATCGCCGACCGAAACCTCTGCAGCACCCTGCACCGCTGCTGCTGGTCCTCAGAGCAAGGGACCAGAGCAGGAATTAACCCAGGTCTCTCCCATGGCGATGGAAGCGCAACCTCTGGGCCAGCCCCAGAGGATTTTATTTCATTAGGAGCCAGGGGTCGTGCCCCCCTTCATCCAGCCAACCTTTCATTCTTGTCCTCCAGTAACAAAGAAATTGCTAAGGAATTAAAAAAGGCACCTCCTGCAGATACACAGGCAGAGCCACGAGTGAATCTCCACTCGACATCTGAGACCTGCTGGGTAAAATTGTTAGGGGTGGGTAGATGGGTTCAGATAAAATTATCCTCTTGTATTCCCAGAGACCCGCATTCAAATGCAAACCTCACTATGAAATTGAAATGCTTCATGCTGTGTAAACTGTAACTTGTACTAACAACACTGAGGCGAGTTCTGCTCCCACTGAAACAGATGTTGATTAGAGTAACTTCAGATTGCTCCGTCAGCTCACTGGGTGTCTGCAGGGGCCTTCTCTTACTTTGGATTTACAGTTACAGAGCTGAAGCAGCATCTTATTCTGAACTGTTTCATTAAAAGTACCTGTTTCTACCTGGTTTTACTCCCACGTACCAGAGGTTTGTGTTTTCCTCCTTGTGTTATTAGCACTAGCTTCCTACTCCACCATGCACAGGAATACTATCTGGTACCCCATGTGCTGCTGACATCAGATTTTACTAAATCAATCCAGACTTTGTGCAAAGCTGCACAAACCCAGCTTAATTCAGTGGAGAAACATCACTGTTCATTCCAGTTGAGACATTAAATGATGCTATTCAGGGATGTAAAAATGAGTGGAATTAGGTGATGAAAGAGGAAGCAGCTTGACAGATGAAGTCGAATAACAGAACAGTCAGTCTAACCAGAACAGTCAAATCTTTAAGCAACAGGGGGCTTTGACATTAAATGATCAGTGTCCACTCAGCTAAGGAACGTGGGGACAAGCTGCAAGTCAGCTTATCTCTGTGTTAGGTGTAAGCTGAGACAGCAGTGTGGACGTACCCCTCTAGTTCACCCATTTCATCCTGAAGGCTCCAGCCAATTGCTTTCCTTGCTACATCCCTCTGTACTCAGGGTGTAATTTCTACTTGCTCTGTGTGCTCACCAGCACCACAAGAAGTGGCATCTGCCAGGACACCTCCCTCCAGCAGGACAGGCTGGCTGCAGAGCAGGTTGCTCAAGGAAGCTGTGCTGTCCGTTCTGGAGGTTTTCAATACAAGACTGGATAAAGCCCTCAATAACCCTCCTGAGGTCCTTTTGAACCTGAATTATCTCGTCAGCCTAAGGTGGACACCTTAGGCAGGTTTTCTGCAACAAAGAGCTTCAGGGACTTGTAGGTCCTCAGAATTAGTATAGCATCTTCTACATGGCAAGAAAGAGGCTGCACGGACACTGATATCCATGTCCCATCCACCTCCTACCTGGTGAGATGTTACCTGTTCAGAAATGGCATCATTAGTCAACCACGGGGTAATGCCAGAAGTGAGCTAAATCTTTCCCTGGTGAAAGCACTGGTGCACAATCAGAGGCATTGTTGTAACTTGGTATCACATATAATGTTTTTTTCAGCTAATGTTGCTGTTTATACAGTTATACCAAACTGGACCCAGTGATTCATGGATTTACAGTGTTTGTCTTTTATTTCAATGCCGAATGTGTGCAAAGAAGATGGCATCTATGAAAGGGAGAATAAAAAGATTGCAGTCTTCCTCTTTGCTCTGCAGTTCCTGCTTAGGGTGACTAGTCCCTCCCTTTCAAACAACCTTTGCTGACAGAAGCCCGTGATGATACATGGCAGGATGCACCAGAGTACCATGGAAGCCAGTGCAACGTGACGCATTTACTGTACTACAACGTACTGTATCTCAGTGCTAATGACGTCTGGGTATTGAAATAACCTCCACAGGGAGCAACGCTGCAACACCTGCTTCTTCTGGATAACGCAGTCTTCATCTCCTTGCTGCAATGGAAAAAAAAAGACCTTCTCGGAGAGGCTGCTGAAGTGGAATGTCACATTAGGGCATGCTTGTTAATGACAGACCATTACAAGGTTGCCAAGTGTTCAAAACGATGCTCCCAGGATTGGAAGTATTGGAATATTTTATGTAGCATTTAATTATCCAGGGTTCAAATTATACTCAGTAATATAAATAGAAAAGGCAAGAAAACCTTTCATTAAGTGATGCTTAGTAATCATTAATCACGTATTTATTGTAAGATAACATACTATAATAGGGCTTGGAACATAGGCCCAGTGGTCAAAACATCTCTGACGTTGCATTGAGCTACCAAGGCTTGAGGGTCAAATTCTGCTCTCAGTTAAATCAGCAACATCCACAATTGTGTTGCTTCAATTGAAAACCGGTACTAAAAGCCACTTCTCAGGATTGCAGCAGTTCCAAGACTGAGCAAAAGGCCTTGCCTTAGGTTCGGTCATCTACTTTTTACCAAATATCTATGACTTGAAGCAGGACTACTGTGTCCAGCAAAGCAAGTGGCCAGCCTCGTAACACACAGAAGGGAAATTCAGATATCCTTTTCCATGGGTTGTGCATTCCTTTGGGGTTTTTTACTTCTGTTACCCCTCCACAAGGCTAAATGTAAATAGGGACACTGCTGGGAACTTCAGAGTGTGATCCTTGGAGATAATATTCCTTCTGCATTATTCTGGTGGGAATTTCTAACAAGTTAGCACAGCAATTTGTGAGGTCACCCTCTGGTTTCTTACATGTGTTGCTAAGAAGCAAAATGAGTTAATACCCTACTGAGACGAACACAAGACTTAGTTATTTATACCTTTCTTCAGGCTCTCTTAGAACTCAGGCAGGCAGAGATTATGTCATTCACAGCCAAGTACTCTTCCAAAATTTTCTTCCCACAAAAGGAATACTTGATCTTATACCTATTAGAAGATGCATAAAATTAGTTTTTAATGAAGATTTAGATTCTGGAGGAAGAAAGAGCATTTGGGGGCAGCACTGATACACAAATTTACTATACGCTGTCCTACTCCAAATCCTGGTCTTAATCAATATGAGACAAGGTCAGGAAGATTTTCTGCTGCAAAGAGTTGTATGTGTGTAGCAACTCCTAATCTCATTTGTATTTCAGTAAATATTATGATTTGTGGGCAAATGGTCGATGGCCAAAGGGTCAGTGTTTACCCACTCAGAAACTAACATCTGAACACCATTTACCTCTGCGATGATACTCCCTGTAGCTACAAAGGTTCCATGATTTACTTTGTTTGAAAAAATCTAGACAAAATGTAGTCCTAATATAGTGGGCACATTGCTGAAAAAATAGAACTGAAATATCTCTTCAGCCCAGAACTTCTTCCAGTGTCTCTTCTATGTATTGATTTTATTGTTTTCATAAGCACAGTACTTGGTTTTTGCTCTCCATTTAAGATCACCTACTGAAATATCACTCCTCCTATGGTCTTTTGAAGTATACAAAATACTATTTGTAAGTCTTTTTTCTCTCAGAGGATGCAAAACATACATTGAGAAACGTCCCTGTGGTTGTCAGAATGGACGTGGAAAGTTACAAATGCAATTTTTTCTGTATGGATTAAAGCCATTGTCAAATGAAATAATTTGTAGAGGAAATGATCCCTATTTACAGAATAGCAAAAGTTTGCTCTTAGGTTCATACACTTGATTCGTATTAATTTTACCAGAGGGTAAGTGGAAGTGCTCATGTGGTTTGTATGTGTCCTTTGAAATTTCAGTTGCTAGCTGGGTTTCTGCTCCCACTGATAGGAAAGTACATTGTGTTTGCAGGGTGAACAATCACCCTCCTGGGCCATGCACACGGGAGTGTGCACTCTTAGTTTTATCCAAACACAGGATGGAGGTGGATTCAGCCATTTATTCAGAGATTCCCATGGGAGGCTTCTGTGGAAATCTAGCCATGGCAAACTATAGTTTGCAGTTTGGTATTGTGTCCTCAGACAAAGAACCTGTAGATAAGAAGGTTATTAGAAGACTGGTTTTAGCTGCAATGAGTCTTTCACAGTTTCTCTACAGTAAAGCAAGTAGCCTGCAACTTGAGTTGAATTTGAACCTGGTATGCAATGAGTATCCCAGATAGATACAGAACCATCCCAGGAGGAGCTTGGGCTTGGTGAAGACACAAATAAATAACCCATATGTAACCACTCTATAGGGAATATACACTTCAAACAACCACTTAGGCAGCTTCCAATGCCTAAAGGTGCTCCAGGAAACCTGGAGAGGGGCTTCGGACAAGGGCCTGGAGGGACAGGGCAAGGGGAATGGCTTGAACCTGCCAGAGAGGAGACTGACATGAAATCGAGGAAGAATATTTTACAGGCTAGGAAAATTGAGGCTGTTCAGCCTCGAGAAGAGAAGCTGCTTGGAGACCTCAGAGCAGCTTCCAGTGTCTGAACGGGACCTACAAGGATGATGGAGATCATCAAAGACTGCAGTGACAGAACAAGGAGTAACGGCTTCAAACTGAAACAGGGGAGGTTTAGTTTAGATATAAGGAGAAGTTCTTCCCTGGGAGGGTGCTGAGGCGCTGGCACAGGGTGCCCAGAGAACCTGTGGCTGCCCCATCCCTGGCAGTGTTCAAGGCCAGGTTGGACACAGGGGCTTGGAGCAACCTGCTCTAGTGGAAGGGGTCCCTGGGGCTGGGTGAGCTTTAAGGTCCCTTCCAACCCAAACCAGGCTGGGATTCCATGTCTGTGGGCTGCAGGGGCCGTGGAGGGCTGCCTGTTGTTAAATAGCTGCCACGTTTCATCCAAAGTGGCTGCATTTTAGTGGTGGCTGAAGTGCTTCCCCTGTCTACATTGGAAAGCTCATTGGGATAATTTTGGATGACAGATATTATTACTATATTTAATTTTTGAAACTCCACTGGAAAAGTTAAGCACTTAAAGAGATCCCTACACTTACTACATTCCGCTTTTTCTCTCGTAAGAAACAACTGGAGAGTTTGTGCTTTTAATTATTATCATTCTCCCTTGAAATTATAGGCAAAGCACTCAGTGACATTCGAAACATAAATTACTGGCCTGCAGCCTTGTGCTACTGTTTCTCTATCTCCCTGCCAGGGCTGCAAATCAATTTTCTGCATTTCTTTCAGATATTTTGAAGAAAATTGTGGAAAATAGCTGTTGGCACATGGCATTTTTCCACAATGGTTAGAACTATTGAATGGGGCTGTAATAGGCTGCTTTGAAGAAGCCAGCCCCATTAAAATGCCAACCTCAGACGGATCAGAACACTCTCTCAATCTGAATTTCATAATTTTTCCACAGGAAGAGCAACACAGTTTTCCCTGGTATTCCTGCAGTCCTGCAGCTTTGTGGAAAAAAAAAGGAAAAAAAAAGGAAAAAAGGAAAAACCTGCCCCTGTTTTTCATTTCTTCTTGTTTCTTCTCTTCTAGTTTTCTTTTGTTTGGGTTTGTGTTTTGTTGGTTTGGGGGTTTTTTTCCCCTTTTCTTTTTTGCTTTGCTTAAGTTCCAGCCACGCTGCCCTCTAATCTTGGGTGATTTCTTTCTGGAGGATTTGGTTTAGGGCTTTTTCTTTACTCTGGTATTATCCTGGATGTTCTATTACAAAGTGACCTGGAAATTCACCTGTTTACAGCGTTGATTATTCAGCCAGTAAAATGCTTTTCTCTCAAAGCAGTCTCTGGTATGTTTTCAGGTGCTACTGGTCATACAGAGACATCAATTTCTGACTAGAAGCACCTTTAAATCCACCCTGACTGCACTGGGATTTAAACTCATGGGGCACTGGCCAACACCGAGGAATTCTACACTTTCAAGTCTGGTCGATTTCTTTGAGTTTAGAGTTAAAGCCCTCTAAGACCCTTAAGACAAAAGGCTGAGACATGACAGAAGCCTTTCAGTCTGTAAAGCAAACTTTCAAAATTTGCAGCAAATCACAGAATCACAGTCTGGTTTCAGATGGAAACAGCCTTAAGCTCATCCAGTACCAACCTCCCGCCATGGGCAGGGACACCACACACTAGACCATGTTGCCCAAGGCTCTGTCCACCCTGGCCTTGAACGCTGCAAGGCATGGAGCATTCACCACTTCTCTGGGCACCCTGTGCCAGCGCCTCAGCACCCTCACAGGGAAGAACTTCTGCCTAAGATCTAACCTGAATGTCCCCATCACCCCTTGTCTTATCACTGCAGTCCCTGGTGAAGGTTGCACAAGAGCTGAGATCCAGAACAAGAACAGCAAATTCCTGAATTTCCAAGGAAGAATTCTTGCAGAATTCTTGCTGATCTCATTGGCCAGGTCCAATTGTAGAGCTGTTTATGGTAGAGTTATGAACCTACTTACAGACAAGTTGCTTTGCTCAATATGGCAAAACCTTAAAGAAACAAGGTCACATCTCAGCTGCTTCTCCCTAAAAACTGGTTCTTCCAAAACCCCAAGAGAGAGCTCCTGGGGTTTTGATTATATGTTTCATTGCAAGGTGGTGATGTAATGCTGTACGTGATAAAGCAAGGGAACCAAGCTGGGGCTGAGAGTGCTGGAAGTTTGCTGGTTTAATCCAGGTCTGGGGACTTTAGATGCATCTACCCATAATTTCAGGAGTAGGTATTTGAGGTTGGAATATGTTGCTGCTGGCTGGTCTGATGCCTGTTTTGCCAGGGTAGAAGGAACTGCTGCAATACCATTGTAAAAGAATCGTCCCAAAAGGGAAAACTGAGTTAACCTATGGGTGTTTCAGCCAGTGCAGACTAATGCATTGCTATCTTCATTAACAGAAAGAATGCCAGGGAGGCTAAATGAGTCAGAACAGGCAGAGACACAACCCTTTAATGAGTTGAACAGGAGCTGGTTTGTAACATGAGGTTATTGATAATCCCAGGGTTTATATAACAGTGTGATTCTAGGTCAGGGAGCAAAACCCACATGCTCCCATAGACACACACTGGCTCATGCGCTGTAAGATGACACACTCTTCTGAAGAGATGGCTGCAGCCCGGGTTGAGCACATGCACTCAGGGAAGATGGCTTTTTGGCACAGGAGTAAGCCCCCCTGCCTGCTTTTGCACCTCAATGTGTAGGACAGATGCTGATCTTGTCAGCGAGCAGTTTTGCAGAGGACCGCCTGGGCTACCATGGCACTGCATCCGTTCCAGTCATCCCAGAAATGCTATAGTTAGAGATTATTTCTTTTTAGAAACACTACAAACATCTTTTCTGCAGCTTGAGAAACAGCCTCTTATTTTGCTGAGTTCCCATATGTGTACTGGAGAGTTTGATCTGGAAGCGGAGGAACCACTCAGAGTGAAATAACCATTGTCTCTCAGCTCTTCTTTATGCTCAGCCTTGCTACAGGTAGGGTTGTAGTGCTAAGGAAGGTGGTTTCTTTTCCCAGCAAGGTACTACTGAGGTACAAAATGGTTCTATCATCACAAAAAAGCCTACCTTGAATTCCCTCCCACAGCATTCCCTAAGAACCCTTAAATTCTCAGGCTTGATTTTCCTGTGGACTTCACATGGACAAGCCTATCATTGAATAAAACAGAGGAAACTAAAAGATCATCTGGAAGAATGTCAAGTGACAGCTCCTGAATCTGTGGCACTTCCACTTTATGAGTATGAAGGTGAAGGCATTTTCATCCTCTGAATTGTCTGGCTTTTTTCTTTTTCTTTTTGTCTTTTAATGTGTACTTGTGCAGGGTGGGAGCTTTTCTCAGCAAGAAAACCTTCCAGATAAAGAGAAAGATGTTAACAGGCGTTTGCTTAACACTAAGTCTCAGACCTCTTGCTTTCTCATTACAGGTAGCATTTGGTGACTGCCGTTAAAGGACTGGTGCTGGTGGAAACTTCCCCCGTTTTCAGAGCTGCTGCTCAGGAAGCCGGGTAGCAGCTTTGTGGAAATAGGCATTTCAGTCACTGTCATTCACATTGTAAAAAGCCGCAGCTGAAAAGCAGGCGCTGTGAATATCAAAGGCTAGAAGTAAATTCTGGCTTCTGTCATTACCACTCACAGGGGACACAAAGTGGAACAGAGGAAGAAAAACGTTTAACAAGTACAGACGACCCCCAGAGGGGGTTGGAAATGGGCAATAGTGATGTCTGAGCATGCTGCAGGCATTAAACTGCTTCGAGAGCAAGCACAAGTGTTTGCATGTACGGGGTTTCAGTATCTGAACCGCGGTGCCAACTTCAGCGTGCATGAGCAAAGCCAGGGAGCTGAAGTGCAGCACCAAGAGGAGCCCTGCAGCAGCCCCTGTGAAGGAGGGTTGCAGCTCCTCGGCTGCGTGGGTAACGTGTTCCCTGCAGGCTGCTGTGCTGTCTCATTGCTTTTCCAAAAGACACCTTCAGTGCAGGTGAAGGAGGGACAGGGTGCTGCAGCAGGAGCATTCTGACTGCTCTCGTACTCCTCAGCAGTGGTGGTGGTGGTGCTGTGAAGTGGTTCCTAGAAAGCACAGGACTGAGCCAAAAATCCAGCTGAACTGGTGTCCCGTTGCATTGGCAAGAACAGTGACTGCATGTCATCGAACTCCCAGCACTCCCAGCACTGAAAATAGCAGGAATTTTCCCTTCTTGAACAAAATGATATATTCCTCCCTCAGCTACGGGAAAGAAACAATGGGGAAAGAAGATCAGGTTTGCCAAGAGCAGTGCATCCCTTTCATTTCAGTGTTCTCCCTGACATGTAAAAAATGCGTAATAATTACAGAAAGGAACGAGCAAGCGCTTCACAGTGTGGAAATAAAGTCAAAATATTTCTGACAAAACATTTTTCCAACAGGAAGAATCAAACCTCTGTTTTGCTGAAAACAGAAAGGAATCAATGGCACTTCTTTTAGACAGATTACTCGGGTTAAGGCAGCAAGAAAAATGCCAGGAGATGTCTATATCAAACTCTAGAGGTCAGGAGTTCTTCTACCTTTTCCCAGTAAATTGAACAGGGTATCTGGCTTCATTTCTAAGTGTCATGAAGAGTTCTGGCATGATGAGGGTCAGAAACAGAGACACTTGAACATGGGGGAAAAAATGACAATTGAAGACAAACCTGTGTAAGGCCCAAAAGGCACTTTCCATGGAGTCCTGAGAACAGCTCTGCCGCCCCAATCCGAATTTCCCTATTCCCTCTGCTGCCTGAATGCACTCCTCACGTGTTCACTGTGTCTCATTTAGTTGCACAAAAGTGAGTGGGTGAAATAGTTTAGATGAAAGAGAGTGTGTGGCAAGAGATCAAGAAAATAATTACTGCTGTGAACCACTGTTGGAGCTGAAAAATCTCAATTAAGGGAGAGGATGAGCAGGAAAGGCTGTTGGAAGGAACGGAAAGAGATGTATACGTGTATGTGTATGTGTATATACACACTCGTACACTCCTGCTCCTCGTGTTTTCAAGGAATACTCTTGAAATGAGTCCAAGAAGTCCTTTGGGTACAGTCCCCTCCCCACCCTGGAGTTAGTTTGGTTTCTCAGAAACATTACAAATTGTCTCAGGTCTTGCTCTGCACAAAGGTTTTGCAGCATCTTTCAGGACGATCATTTACATCTCAGCAGGGAGTAGAGCGGGTCAACTTAATACAAATCTGTGAAACTTCACATCTGCAACTATCTTCTCTCTTTGAGCAGCATACTTGAACAGTAAGCAGCCTTTTTCACTGAGGATGGTGCATGGAGCTGGTGTAGCTAAGGGAGAAGCTTCCCTTGCCTGAGATGGTTTCCTGCCTCTTTCCTGGGGCAGCCGGTGACCACAACTTTTCCTAAGACAAAATACACTGTTGGGGTGATATCTGATAACAGCAGCTGGTACCTTGTAAGCATTAATGCTACAAGATCTGATGGGGACATGGGCGAGTGGGGCATGCCCAGGGTATTTCTGTCAGGTGGGGGGTTGATAGGGATGGAAAGCTACACACATGAAGAGTTTCACACCCCAACTCAGTGAAAAAGTGGGACTGAGGTGCTATAGATGAGGCATACACCTAGGGATCTTGTTTACCATTAGTCAGTTCACCCTGCATGGATGGTTGCGGGATAGGGTATAGAACTGCTTGACATACAGTATGTAAGTAATATTTAAGCTGTTGGTTTGTCCATTAATGCAATGGCATATAAATGTGTCACTCACGCAGGTTTGCTTAGCCTTCTTGGCTGGGAACAGCCATTCATTTTGCAGCAGAGATCATATGTGCCCTTAAACTCTGCTTTTTAAACACTACACGCTACAGATGTGTGTGTGTAAACTGGGGAATTGCAGCTTTCGTCCCTCTGCTTCTGCTTGGCAAATAAATACCCCTTTCACCTATTGTGTAGTGACACCTTCTGCGTGCTCACAGCAGTGGTGAGAACCAGGCAGCCCTGCCATTCCCAACATCAGGCACAAAGCACCACAGTGGCAGGGAGCGCGGGTGGCTTGCTGGGACCAGAGCTTCCACCAGACTTCAATGACAGCATCTGCACCCACACATGCTTCACACAGAGTGGATGGTGGCACATGAAGTGAATGTTTTTGAAGGCAGGTGATGTGAAGCAGTGTTTGCCCCATCATTTGCCCACACAAAACGGATGGAGAGGATTTTTCATGCTGATAAATACCTGCACATTTTCTCCCTGCACAGAGAACCCAATCTTCCTGGGTATCAAAAGAGTGCTTTGATATTATGGAGCGTGATGTGGTCATCACCACCTGCTGGTTGTGCAAGCGCTGAGTGCCAGTCCTTCTGCTAAAGAGCCTCAAGGAAGCATACTGAGGATAAATAAGTAAATAGACAGATAACAACCCATGGGAAGCTCTCTGAACTCAGAACTCTACAAGACAAAAGCTCAATCCAAATCCTTGATAGACTATGTGTGTTTATGAGCATCCCAGTGCTAGGGCAGTACTACTGCTGCACTCATGTGGTCTTCAATACATCTCTGTAAAACATACAGGTTTAGGACAACCACGGGGAATTGGTACCCGGCAAAATGGGACATTACAAAAGCTGTGTGTAATTAACTCACGTAACTCGTGCAACTCATGTTTATGTTATAAGCATGTAAGTAATGGACGGGGCTTTGAGCACCTGGTTCTAGTGGAAGATGTCCCTGTCCGTGACAAGCGGTTGGAACTGGATGAGCTTTAAGGTCCCTTCCAAACCAGTCTAGGATTCTGTCATTTGTACTTCTTCCTGGTGGAAGTTTGTTTCAATGCCTGCCTAGCATGCCTTGTATTCATTACTGCTGCGTCGCTAAAGGCTGCACTTCATGGCCGCAGCAGAAAATGGCAAAGACACGGTAGAAAACACGGTGTTGCAAGCTCCCTAAGTAGGTTCAGTCGGGTGGTTTTTTTTCTCCTGGGAAACTTCTGCCTATAGAAGAACATTGCATCTGGTGAGGCTGTGGTGATATACATGTGGGTGGTTCAAGGTGTGGAACGATGTCACCATGCCAGTTAGAACATGCAGATCATGATGTCATATCAAAGAGCACCGCTTGCAAAATGACTGTCAGATGAACCCTGTGCAGGGGAACATAATGGTTGTATGCATATGTATATCCAGGTGGCAGCCTGCATTCCTGTACCTGTCTGCAAAGGAGGAGGAAGGGGACCCTCACATGATGACACAGTCTCATTCCAGGACAACCCATGTGGAGGAAAGAAGTGTCTTTTACCCTCTGTGTAAACATACAGCTAACCTTGAGGCTGCCGAGGAGGATCCCCACTGCTAACTGCACCTATGCATACAGCTGGCCTCGAGCACAGCCAGATAGGAACAACTCCTGCAAGTCTAGCTCCAGCTCATAGGGGTACCCTTTATTAGGGATACTATAAGAAATAGAATCCCAGACTGGTCTGGGTTGGAGTGAACTGCTTCTCTTGGTCACTTTGAGCAGATCCTTCAGGACTAGGCCAAGGATCCAGGGAGGTTTACAAATCCCACATAGCTTTAGAGACATGGTATAAAGTCTCACCCTTAATTTCCCATGGATCTAGTCCAGCTGACTCCAGCTGAGGATCTGGCACTGTTAACTTCTATTCAGAAAGTAACCATGCAATATTATATGGGGAGAGGCAACAATTAGTAAACCATCACATCATTCCAATTGTCTTAATAAGTCTAAACCTGCGAGATCCTGACCGATTTTATTTGGCATTCACATCCATGGGAATCAGAAATTCCTTGCACCTCTCAGCCCTTCACAGGATCAGGACCTTCTAACATCAGAACAACTTTCCAGAAGCAGATGTATTGTGCCACATATTTCCAATTACTAAAGAGGATTAAAATCCGGGTCTGGGGTATGAGTCAAGGAGTTCAAAGTACGTCCAGGACTGAAATTCGGCTTGATCTCACGAGGCCTGAAATTCCACTACTTTCCCTCACGTGTAAATAAGCACTGCAGTAGTTTCAGTCACTGCTAATGCTGCTATTACTTGAATAAAATGGTTCATTCATTTTAAAGACCTAAATCAACACTTAATCCATACGTTTTAAAAACAAAGCAACCAAAGACATGTTACATAGCATGAAATCTGGTTTGGGGAGGTCTCTGCTTCAGTGGTTTCTGAAGTCACCAGCATGCTTTGGCTGAATTATTCCTACATAAATCACCCAAGCACCTCTCATGTTCTCTCTGCCCTTGCCTGTGCAGGCAGCTTCTGCGTCCCGCCTGCTGCAGTGGGGGACGAAGCGAGCCCCTGAACCCCAACACCGATGCTTGGCTGTAAGGGCACCTACACTGGGGCGAAATAGCCATGGAAATATGAATGATGCTTTAAACCCCCAAACCCCTAAATCGCATGTTTTCATCATGTGAATATATCATCTCCATGGTGTGTGTGGTGGGGTAGTGTGAAATCAGCAGGCTCAGAGCAGTTTTAACGAAGGTTCATCTGAGGTAAGGCAGTAAGCTAAAGGCCACATGTTGCTTTTATTGCAGTTTTCCCTCTTGCTTGCCATTGCGAGCCAACGGTTCCCTCGGAGCCCTTCGTGCCTACAGACACGCTCTGGCTGCACAGACACACAACAGGCATGCGAGGCTTCCCTGTTTAACACATTTAATATGCTGTCTGTGCTGGCATGCTCCTGTCTTGCTTCATAAAAACCTGTTGAAAGCCAGTCAATTCATTAATCTTTTGCCAAGAGACGTTAAATGCCAAACAGGGAAAGACGATAATGACTTGACAGTTCATAAGAGAGGGCCTGATCCTGCAAGATGCTGAAGGTGGGAGCCAGTGGGAAGAGGAGGGTGCCTGGCACGCTGCAGGGCTGATCCCTTACACATAGGCTGCTCTCTTTCTGCCCTGGTTTGGTACACAGCTTCCAGCGTGAAGCTAGGAAGGTGTGAGAGTATGATGAAGCCACGACCATGACCGTTCTATGATTCTGTGCTTCTGTGGT
>NW_009927686.1:60071-71058 GCF_000696875.1 Nestor notabilis | reverse complement strand
AGATGCTGAAGGTGGGAGCCAGTGGGAAGAGGAGGGTGCCTGGCACGCTGCAGGGCTGATCCCTTACACATAGGCTGCTCTCTTTCTGCCCTGGTTTGGTACACAGCTTCCAGCGTGAAGCTAGGAAGGTGTGAGAGTATGATGAAGCCACGACCATGACCGTTCTATGATTCTGTGATTCTGTGGTGCTGTCCTCTGAGGAGGTCCCTGCAGCCTGACAGGTCTGGCACGTCCCTCAACAGAGTCTGCATCGGGGGGTTAGCAGGACTGATGCTTCAAAGGACACAGAGGAAGACACAGGGACAGTTTGGTCTGTTGCCAACATGAAGCTGCCTCTTCCCTGCTCCCGTGGCTAACTGGCAGATAAAGCCCTGTCAGTGGAAACTCCAAACCATTTGCAATGGGTATTCACCTGTGCTGTATGGTCCAGCTTTCTACTACACCAGCACCAGCACTGGTGCTCAGGGGCTGGCAAGCAGCGAGTGGTCCAGCTCTGCAGCTTCAACGCCTCTTCCATGCCTCCAAGCAGACCCTGTGTGGGGAAGGGAGGAGGAAGCAATACTGCCAGCCTCGGGCGATGGGGCAGCGTGAGTCAGGCTGCAAAAAGGCAGTGAGTTTCGCTGAAAGCTTGTGGGTTTAGAGAAGAATAATTGCTGAAGCCTTTTGGTTTGAATATTAGATCCCAAGATTCTACAGCTCAGATTTTTGAGCCTTTTTTCAGTGTCATGCTGGAGGTTATAAATGTTTAAAGAAACAGGGAGAAGAGTTCCTCACACAGCTGTGTGACCCAAGGTGCTGTAGCTCTACTAATGAAACTGCAGTTATCACAGGACTTGCATTAAGCTAATTGGAGTGGGTATTGCTGAGGTCAACCACAGTTTCCAAAAGGTCCCACTGGTTCCAGGGCAGTTAGCGATGCTGAAGTGATGCACTAAACATCAAGTACACTCAGACTCCTTGGTGTAAAGAAGAAGTGGATCAATACTGAATTAGGGGTGGATAAACTGCATTTAACTATATTTAACGGTACTACTGCTAGCACTTAAACTTATTAGGTATCAATTATCCCTTAGTTTCACAGCAGCTTGTCTCTGTCTCATACCTGCAGCATTTGATTGCTCCAGCCAGAGTCTGCAGCAGAGCTGGGGGTGTTCTGTCCCTCAGCTGATGAAATCAGAGACTAATTTTGCAGAAACTTTTTTCCTGAGTCATTCATCAGACCTAAATCCCCCCCAAATGAAGCCAAGCTGGTGTGTATCATTCTTTCTGATTTAAAGTGCCCTTCCCAGCTTAGTAGTTCAGCATCTTCTCTAGTTTGAGGATAGAAGGAAAAGCTTCGTAGAAAAACCGGCCTGGTGGTTTCCACTTGCTGTGTGTTGCTGTCAGGCTTCATGATGAAATTGCAGTTTTCTACAACGAGGACTACGAAGGGAGGTCCTGCACACTTCTGCAAAAGGATTCCTTTGAACAAGGCACTACATGGCCCATGCTTCTTGTTCTGTGAAGATTGCCAGTCTCTTCTCCGTAACCAAGGTTGGTCTTTGCTGGGTTTTTCTGCATATGCCTCCACACTAATTGTTTTAAATTGGATGCACTTTCCTCACTGAAGGCAGTTCCAGTTTAGGCAGCAAACACCCTCCACTCTGTGCACTCATCAGTCACAGAGGTTATCAGCAAACAGAGCCTTGCATTGAGCTCATGGCTTTCCAATAAAACAGATCATTTCTGATGGTAGCAGATGATAACCCCAGTTTCAAAGAGTGCCTTAATACTAATGGAGCCGCCCTCCAGGGTATTGTCTTCATCACTTCCCACTACTGCCTTTTCGGTGGAAAAGGGGTGGGTGATGGCATTGCTGAAACTCATGGCCCATCCTGACTCTCTGCAGCTTCCTGCATCACATGAGAGTGGCTGTCTAGAGCAGCCTGTCCTTATTACATCTCTAATCCATCTAAACCCTAATGAAGTAAACCCCAGTGGTGGACAGCAACAGCCACCTTTGGGCTGTGTGTAACACAAGCAACACTGCAAGCAGTTCTATGGCCCAAGTTGCGGTAATTGCTCTGTGCAGATGGGAGGTAGGTTATGGTGCAGAGCAGCCCAGCCTCCCCTCCCTGAGCAAGCAAACCTGCCCTCGATGGGTGGCTGCAGGCTCCCCAGGCAGGCTCAGGGGGAGGACAGGAGCTGGAGGGTGCCTATCACTTCTAAAGGGCTTGTGATCATCATTGCTTGGGTACATGGTCCTTGCAAGTCTTTCCAAAGGCCATGGAAAAACAAACGGGTAGCAGCTTGAACACCACAGTGAAGGATGGGGAGAAGATGGGGGGCATCTTCTGGCCCTGCTTGCTCCCATTGGTAGAAGCGGGAAGAGGTCCAGTGCTTGGGAATGTAGAGATCACAGTTATTCTTGCATATGGTTCATTTCACAGTAGGTATATCAGGAGACAGGGAGTGGGGGAGCATTCAAACCACTCAGACAGGCCACCTTCTTGATTTGAACACAAAAAGCCCATCCCGGCTCCAGAGGACGCCCTGCCAGCCTAGATCTCTTCTGCTTATTCCTCTTGAAGGAAGGGCTTTCCTGCCTGGTGTCAGTGCTCAGGGGCGGGAGAGAGGCTTTGCCCCAGGAGGCAGGCAGTGCTGCTGGACCCCAGCACTAGCCAAGGCAGAAATACTCTCTGGTTCTAGAGGAAAGAACACATTTTTTGCTGTTCTTTCAGTCTTGCACCCGGACTGTGGTGGGGTCTGCCTCTAACACCCCAGGGTCCACCCAGTCATGCCAGACCTCCAGAAGAGGCTTTGGGCAAGTCAACGATTCCTTCTTCCCACATCAAGCATCTTCCCACAGCCAAATACATTGAGACAGGAGAGCAGGAGGATTCCCCTGTCCAGAGCCGCACCGAGGCACTGCCGCTGTCTCTCGCTCCACGTTATTTGGGAGCACCTTCCCTGCTGGCAGGCATGGTGTGGGGATGGCGGCTGCGGGGGCTGCGCTGGGCGGCTGCCAGGAGGGATGCAACACCACGGAGCAGCCTGGGTTTCCTGGATACACCCTGTCTTGCAGCTATCTGCAGCTCCGCACTGTTTGGATCAGCCTGTCCCGCAGTGCTGCGAGCGCAGAGCCTCAGCCTGGCCTCTTTCTGGCAGACTTGTTTATCTGGGTGTTACATTGCTCCAGGCCTAGGCTTAGTTTCTGTTGTACTTGTGCCAGGGCACACAACCCTGGCAGCTTTCGGCACATGGGAGGAGTGTCGTTTTATCCCGAGTCTCCCTCGGGATTGATAACTGTTTAACACAAAGATCAGGGAGCGGATGGAGCGGCAGGAGGGGTCCCAGTGGGGGGACATACCCTGGGAGCTGGAAGGCTGGACAGACAGTAGATGAATAATAATCTGAGGTGCTTTAAACTTTTATTTCTCTGGTTTGGTGGTGGCGGTGGTGGTTAGCTCCAGACTGGGATTAATGAATCCCCTGCAGCTATTCTGCTTTGACTAGATCTGGCAAAGATTATATTGGAGAGAAAGGGAGTGGGGGGATGGAAGAAGAAAAAGCAGCACTTATCAGCGTGTTTATACAGATAGGAGCTAAAAGGTGTAACGTGATGAGACATTTCATTTCAGACAATACAAGCCCTGCACAGTCCCTCTGGGTCTCTTAAACAGAGGCTCTTCGGAGCCTCCCAGAAGTACATTGAGCTATGGAAAGTGTTAGGAGCTAATTATGCAGCAGGCTGGAGGAGCCAAGGGACTGGGCTGAAAGTGGGAACAAGTTTTGTACCCAAAGCAGCTGTGGAAAGCACAGCTTTGTGCAGGAGGATGTACGGACCCAGACTTCTCTTCTTGCCACGCAGTGTGATCCACATCCACAGCGCAGTACAGGTGCCTTTAGCTTGGACAGTCTCGTAAGGACACAGGTCTCGGGATGTTTTGGGCAGTTGAGTGCAGCAGAGGCACCCCATGTATGCAACTGGCAGATCAGCTGCGACGGGAGCATTCGCAGAACTTTATGTGGAAAAATATGAGCTGTTTCATAAAGAACCCCCTGTGTTGAAATCAACTTCCCTGCCTTGGCTGACGGGGACCCAGGGAATTTGCAGGGCTCTGTTGGTTGCTGGTGCAATTCTCAACCGTGACCGAAGCAGCAAGGCAGAGGTGAAAACTGGGAGACTAATATTTCTAATGTTCAGTGTTGGTGGTGGCAGTGAAGCATGGAAGAAATTCAGGGAGAACTACAGACTTCTCTGCACCCAGTTCACGTCTGTTCACAATTCCCTGCTACCTGCCAAACAATTAAAAACAACAACCTGTTTTATTAGCTGTCACATCCCATAAAATATTCCAGGGCCCTTCATCAGCAGCTGACACCCTGTCAATAATAGCTCCCTGGGTTAAAAAATTGTGCACAGTGTTATTTCAGTGTCTGGCTCTCAGAGGTTTATCTCCAGTGCCCATCACAGGAGTATCCAAGCACTAAATGCAAGGTTAACAACTTTACAATTAAGGATGTGAAAGATATATAGACACTGGTTTTCATCCCACCCTGAGTTTGAGAAATACAGGTCTTGAAGGCTGAATTGGTCCTCCCAGGAGCCATGCATGGGCTGAGCTTTGGGTGGGCAAGTGGCTGGCCTTGACTTCAATAGGAGATAATCAGACAAGCTCAGAAGGGCACCTCTCGCTGCTGAGAAATGGGCAGATGGAGTGGTGTGGGGTGGTGGAATGCTTTTCCTTAATTTTCATAGTCCAAGAAAAGAGAAGATGGGGGAAGACACTGTGTGACTCCACAGAAGCCAGTTGTCAGAGGCCCAGATCCACAAATGTATTTAGGAGCATAAAGCTAACCAAAATGAGTGGACACAGGCATTGATGTACCTCTGTGGGTCTCTGTGTCTAGATACAGGTAATTTCTGCATAATGAATACAACATCTGGCTCTGCTCAACCCTGTAACAGTTTGTGGATCTCATCACACATTTCATGAGGGCTTCATGGGACAAATATGCCCAGGATACTCAGAGGCTGCCCCTGCCCTTGCCCATGGCCCTGCTGGCACATGAACAGACCAGACATTGCGTTGTTGTTGTTAAGCCCTGGCAGTCCCTATCCTGCTACCAGCCCTCCACTCCAGCAACTGCAAAGTGTTTAAGACATCCAATCTGAAACAGATTGATCCCTTCAGCACAATCCTACATCTGCCGAGGCTGCCAAATTCTGCCTTTTTTACCTCCCACAGGAACAGAGAGACTTCCCACAAACTTTCCTTTCTAAAATATGTTTCTCAGAGCTTTAAAAAGCTGCATTCACTGCTCAAAGCCGAAATAAAAGTGGTCAAGACTGAAATCAGCATTTTGAAAACACCAAGACTTACTAGCTCTGGTGTTTAGAACTGAAGAAGTGAGGAGCCATGTTCTGCAAAGCTGGGGAAGGCTTTCTGTACTACTTCATATAAAAGAAAGAGGTTGCACTCCTTTTTTTTAAGAGCAAAGCAGAATGCAATCTAAAAGACAAGTATTTTCCATGTTCTCCATACTGCACAGCCACAGAGTGAGAAGCATGGAACTCACAGTTTAAACAGACCAAAGAGATTAAATATGATGTCCAAGATCAAACATGAACTCGATGGCCAAATCTGACATACTTTTTAATATTCCACCCAGGCCTTCTTTTTCATGAGGTAAAGTTATGTTCAGTATTCCTGTTTCATTGCACAGGTTCTTTCTACCTGGCAAAAGATGATCTGTGATTAAATCAACTGGGATCAAACAACGCAAAAGAAGGAGGAAATCAGAGATCAAAAACCTGTTAAACACCTCCAAAGCAAGGGCAGCTGGCAATTTGTAAGTGGTCACTGCAGTTCTCATCTCACAGGGGTTGCGATCACATCCATGAGATGTGAATGGGACCTGTTTCAGGATGGAAACTGGTTAATTTCCTTGAAATTATCTCAGTTTTCTATGTCTGTTTGCAGAGATCTGTTCAGCACTGGCACTGCATAGCTACCTAGCGTGGGGAACCTGTGGGTCAAACCGTGCCCGCGCTGTCAGCACACAGCCCGCACTGGTACCTGGTATAACAGCACGAGATAACCAAAGGCAGGTTGTAGACTTGAATGGCAGAATTAGGATGTGTTGGGTTTTCTAGATGGAGATTTTTGTCCAGTTTTTATGTTATATTATCCCTGGCAATTATACGAATTGAAACATGATGTCTCCCCCTCCCAGGGATCATGACTTCCTCTTAGTGAACAGCAGATAAGTATCACTTAGGTGATTGATGCGAAGGTCACTTGTTGTAATCACTCTCTGTTCTTTCAGAGTAGCTATTGGGCCTCAGAAAGTCATTTCCACCCTGGAATGCCAGGGCCTGCTTGGCATAGCAGTTCTGCGGCTTCATCTTGTTCCAAAACTCCTCCATATATCTGAAGACACAGCCTGTGTGTGCAAGCCCCTAGACAGCCTCAGGGTGGCATAGGACATGGCACACACTGCTTTAATAGAAGGATGGAGGTAGAATGTCACTGTTTTCCTCTCCGAAGCAGGAGGACCTCATGTAACAGGAGCATAACTTTCTGCTGGTGTACGCTTATGTGCTTGCAGTTGCACGCAATTACTCACAGGCCTGAGGAGAGTCGCAGTAACTGGCTGTGGTGAGAAAGAGACAGATGAAAACAAGAAATTCCTGGTACTGGGTCATTCTTCAGGGAAAAGAGAGGAAAAGGAAGAAAAGAAAAAAAATTAAGGCAAGAAAAAATGGAATAAAGAAAAAAGAAAAAGAGAGGAAAAGAAAAAGAAATGGATTTGGCTGTACCCAAAACCCCACATCAAACTATTGCAAAGGCAGATTCCTCAGTGTATCCTCACTGGTCCTAGAGGAGCACACGTGGTATCAGCCTTCTAGTCCTACAGGCAGTTTCAAAAGAGCCCCAAGGAATTTTCAACGGGATGTGAAAATTCTTCCTTTGGAAGTTGCGGCTCGGATGGTGTTTTCTGTCACATGATGCTCAGCCTCAGCATTTCTATTAAAAGACACAAAAAGCCAGGAGTGGGAATAGCACGGGTAAACCTTGGGCAACTCTTTGAAACTCCAGCCCCTTGGTGATCTTAGCAGGTGAGCTGAGATAAATCGAGCGGCTCCGGCAGGCATGGGGCACGCACGCTGGACTGCTGGAGTGGAAGAGGCGGGTGGCAGAAAGTACTCTTTGATATAAAGATATAACGTCCCCTCTCAAACCTCAGGGAGCCCCGTCTCCTAATATTATTCTTTCTTCATTTTCAATTCAAACCAAAAGTGAAAACAGAAAGAAAATAACTCTCTTTTCTCTTCTTGCTTGCTTTTCCCCCTCTCTCCCCTCCTGCTGCTGCGACGGCAATGGGAGGGGAAGAGAAAAGGGTCTAGAGCCACTTAGATCAGTTTCACGCACAAGAGAAGTAAGACAGGAATTATTTTTCTTGTTAGCCTTTTTGTAAGAAGACAGACAACCCTTTCAGCCCAAATACAATATTGTAATTGCTCATATTCAACTGACAGAGGTTCCCAGATGAGCTCCACTGAGGCGTCATTTACTAATCTGTCATGTTCTATAGCACCCGGCACAGAGCGCTGTAAAAGTGTCTTCTTCTCTTTAAGTTATTTATATAGTTGGCTGAAAGCGCTTTGCTTGTACAAACTAGAAACTATTAGATTAGACCAGCGGAGACAGCCAGAGGCAATCTTTTTAACAAAGTGAGTGGGATTCAAAGTAGGGTTGGAAAGCAAATATTATTTCACTGGAAGTCTATTAGAGGTAGTTCCCTGGATAACAAATAAGTGCTTTGTTAGCTTAGCTTGAAGAAATGCACCAGCCAGGTTGGCAGCAGCTGGGTCTAATGGTAAACTGTGTGATAGCAGATGATAATTCTGTGATCAGTGCAACACATAAGCCACATTTGCTCTCCCTTCCTCCCTAGCGTGCTGCATCCCTGGGTTTACTTATTTAAAGTGCATGTCAGAACTTAGCAGCTGGGGATATTGCCGTTTGTTTTAAAACTTCTCATCATCACACACATGAGCACACATAGAAAGAAAAAGTATGTAAATTCAGCCTATCAGAAAGCAAATATTGTTCTCACCAGGGAAGGCTAAAAGGTTGTCTGTGTTGGAGTGCTTCAATCAAAGTGGAATCTGGGCTTAAACCAACTTTTAGACATAGAGCTCATCACGACAAACAGAAATTCAGAGTCTCTAAGTATTAGGCGAGGTTAAAGCATATTTATAAAATATGGAAAACAAGCCATAGTCACTATTAGCTGCTAATTCTGGCAAATATCATTTTCATTCAACCCCTGAGACAGCTGCTTTCAATGATGGATAATGTGATATTGCTTTGGTGGAGGACAAAATGTCCCTGTGCTGTAAATCCATATGAGAGTGATTCCTGAAAGCAGAAACATGTCTGTATAACAACTTAGGATTTACTTCTTTCTAGGAGGGGTGCTCCATCCCTTTTAGAGGTTGTTTTTATTTATTATTAATAACCACTTGGAAATTCCCTGTTTGGAGCTCCCAGTCTGAGGGATTAAAAATCAAATATTATACATGGATGGATAAAATCCTAATGGACAGATTATGAATTTTTGCAGAGAAAAAGCCTGATTGTTTCTGACTGTGGTCTGGAGGGCTAGAGACACCAGAAGGCTTCCCAAAAGGCCATTACTCAACCCTATTCCTTGTATTCACATGCAAGACTGGCTCAGGACTGGATGCAACAGGAATGCTGGGCTACGCAAAGGAATCAGAGAAACCATGGCCCCATGTCCTGCTCGGCTGCACCCAGAATAACTGGATTTCCCCTTGGGAAGTGCATGACACAACCTGTTACAGGGGATGGCAGGGGGTTGTCCGCTCCATGCAGCTTCTACTGCAATTGGACTTGGTTGTGGGAACTGCTCTCTGTCCCTTTCCTAAAGGGAAGGGTAGTGCCACCCAGGGCTATGCACAGCCTTTACCCCACAATTACATTTTCAAGCTCCAGTCACCCTCAATATACATATCCCAGAGGCAAGATTCACCCCCAGGTTGAATGTAAACCCCCTCCCTGCCTGCTCTCCACATCCATCCAGTCTTCCCATCTTTCTAAGCTCTGCTTTAAAACTTCAAGGAAGTTTGCCCTTTTGCCCTCCTCCCTCCTTATACTCCAGAGGCAGAGGGAAAAAATAGAAGTAGGGCAACTCTTGAAGAGGACACTTAGTTTCTGGGGAAGGAGAAATACGGAGAAAGAGTGAGAAGTTTTACAGAGGCAAAATGCAGTGGGAAAATCCAGTCAATAGTTACCTATGAGTTGTGCAGGTGAAAACCACCATCCACTCATTAATACTCCTTAATGAGTTAAAAAGCTAGGGATTCCCAGGGACACACCTGGGTTTTACCTTGCCAAAGGAGTGGGAAGAAACAAGGTCCCCTCCCAAGCCCAAATCTCTCCTACGCGGTGGCAATGCCCCAATTCCTCCGTCTGCCAAAGATCCTAAGTGTGCATCCCTTCCATTCACAATTCACCTCTAATAGCGCTGCTCCCTGGTAATGATGGGTTAGCCTTTCTGTTGCTGGAAGCAGGCAGCTAAACTGCAGCTCCCTTTGATCGTCCCTCTCCACTCTTCCCGCAGGGCCATATTTTCCTAAGGGAGAAGGGGGTGAGGGTGCAGCCATGTCACCAACTCCCTCTGGAACAAGCCAGGCAAGTCTTTTATCTGCAGGGAGGTTTCACTCTATTTAGGAGGATTAAGGCTTCTCTAGTTTGACTAGAAGCCCTTGCCTGATGATAAAACATGCATTTCAATAGCTTAGCACACCTGGCTAAATGCACTGTAAGTAGCTGCTCAAGTGTATGCATGTTAAAAGCATCCTATGGATGCTGGCATAGCAAATGGAAGTGACCTGGGGGAGCACAGGGACATGTGAATGAAAGTCCGTCTTCTTTTTCCTTTTTATTAATGGAGATTTTTTCATTCTCCCCGAAGTGTCAAATTCCACCTTTTTCTTCAATAAGAAGGTGGCAATTACAGCAAATTTCTTCTCAGGCAGTGAAAGATCGGGGGCCAGAAGTGGAATTCATTCCTAGATAGTCTGCAGTGACAAGGAGTCACCATGTGTGACCGGGTTTTTGCAATCTCTCTTGCTCCTTGTTTGGCTCCTTTACACATTATCGGTGTATCTGCTACACAGGAAAAGCTTCAGACAATCCTGGTGATCCACAGAGACATAGAAAGAAAATGCTCAGGGGACAAATATGTGTCTTAGAAAGCTAAATACCTGCTGGGCCAGCCCTCAGCTCGTGGCAACAGTTTGTATTCCCACAGCAGTAAACGTAGGCAGATTTAGGCTGGTGGGATTTGCTCCTCTACTTACGTTTTTCAGTTCTGACTGCATCACAGGTTTCCTTTTTCTGACTATGCATTTGGGGATGGATCCCAAAAGCCCAGATTCAGGGCTGTGATCCTATGGGGCACTTCAGATACACCATGGCAGATTGCTGGCTGAAGCCCGTGCGGTGAGGACAGTGGTGCTGCACGTCTCACCACAGGGTCCCGCGAGCCTGGAACATCCCACACCATCACAGGCTGGACCAAGCAAACAGGACATGAAAGCACCTCCCCAGGTCTCAGCACAAGAGAGTGTGGTGAAGAGTGGCACTTGCCTTTGTGCTTATAGGAAGAGGCCAGTGTGAGCATCTTGCTCATGTATGGATTTAATGTATGAGGTGGATTCCTGGTTTTTTGTTTCTTTTCTGTTCTTTTCTGGTTGCCTTTCCCTTTCTTTTAAGAGCAGCTCCTGATTTCAGTAGCTGGATGTTTCTATGGGGGCAAGGTGGGGTTAATAATTTGCTCTAACTAGTGGGTGCGTTTCACTGACAGATGCTTACAGCAGAGTGGGAATTCAAAGGCATTTGCCCAGGCTGGTAAAATACATTTTGTCACATTAATACACTTCTTTTTTATTAGTCTGATTATAGTTTTT
>NW_009927686.1:18840-60049 GCF_000696875.1 Nestor notabilis | reverse complement strand
TCTTTAGATCAGTCACAGGCAAGCTGTAATGATCTTAATGCAGCTCTGATCTATACAAGCCAGGAGCCGAGTCTGGTGATATATTGCAATCTTTATTGCCCTGTTACTCCCATTGTCTCAAGTGCTTCTCCAGATCGATGGTGAAATTCCTCTGCTCTAGTGGCTGTAAGCTGGGAGGTCACTCATTCACCAGACGTGTGATGAGCTGAACTGTCACAGGTTGGGCTTATGGATGCTCAGCCTGCAAAAGACGTCACACAGATCCATTCTGTAAAAGTCTTGGCCAGAGAAGAGTGGAGTGAATCCTGGTTAATGTCACAACACCCCCACTCATTAGTTACATTTGGAATTAGTTCCTCCAAGTGGCTCTGGATCATCTCCTCACCATCGGGTTGTCACAGCTATTATCTGATAAAATTATGGAATGGAAATAATTCAGATCTAGAGTCAGAGCTACGATATATTCAGGAGAATGAAGACTTCAGTGACAAGTAGTAAGGATGCTCACAGAAAAAATGAACTTGGAAGCTGGACTTCAGAATCTGACATTAAGGGGTCTGAGAAATTATATTTTGCCATTTCGTATGTCAGGAGATTTTAAACCTGAAACCCAGTTTATTGCTTTTGCATATAATATCTCCTCCATACAAATACAATTCCTACCAGCTATTTCTCTTCAAACCTTAAGTTTGAGTTCACTCATTTCGTTTCCTACCTTCCCACCTATCCAGTTAACTCTAATTCAAGCCATTGCTTAGATCCAGCACCATATCCACAGTCCCATTCTCTGCCTTCTCCTGGGCTTCTTTACACCTCTTCCCAAGCTTGAAACCCACTTGCAGTAGGATTTCCTTGTTTATCATCCAAAATTCACAAGGAAGAGAACAATTACTGACATTAACTCCCTCACCCCTCACTCAATTTGGCATTGCAAGGATGGGAGTGCAGTGAGAAGGGAAGAGATTGATCCAATATTCATAGAAGAGAAGGAATATAGAGCATTAGCTTCTCTTCCTTCACTTCCAACCTCAGGATAACTATCATCCAGACTCCTGATGGGATCCTTTTCCTGAAAAATCTCAATTTTCTGTTGAAAAACTATCAAGAGAAAAAAATTCTGTAACTCCTAACAGCTACAGTGACTGCTATATAATACTGGATGTGTTGAGGATCTGGATGAGTAGGGCCTACAGCTATTATGAGGGTTTCCTGGTGACTTTCTCATGAGGATGAGAATTTGCCAGATTTTAGCAGGGGCTTTATGTTGTTCACCCTTTGAAATGCATTTCTGGTCTGGAAATGCTCCTGGCCAGGACTTCCAGAATAGAAAATGTCATTCCAGAATCCAGGGCACACAGCAACTGCTCAGCAAAGAGGTGGCAAAAGAGGTTTGGACAGCCTAGGATGTAGAAGGAGGAAATTAGTAATAAATAATGTAAAATCTTTCACTTCAAAGGAGGAAACTAAGAGCAGAAACACAAAAATAAAACAAGGAATACAACTGTTCAGCCAGCAATGCAGGGAAGTCAGATCTATCAAGATTGGTCCCACATGAGCTCCAGGATGGAGCCTTGTGAATTATGCTAAAGTAATCTTGTCTTTATGTTGTTTCTTTGTTTTAAAGCCATGTTGTATGTGCACCATGGGGTACCAGGAGGATCAGGCCTGAGAGGTTTTTAGAAGCAAGATGCAGAGGAGACTGATGGACTGGAAAACCAGTCCCCTATAGGAACAAATCTAAGTGCCAGCTTATATGAGAGACCGCAGTAGATTGAATGACGTTGTGTGTGTTGGGAGAGCTTCAATTACTTAATTAAGGAAACGATGATACCTAGAGCGGTTTGAAGAGAAAAGCTCTCTCATTTGGATTCATTTCACTTTATATCTCTTTGGTGAAAGATGGAAATAAAAACGGAAGCAGACATGAAATTTAATAATGTTATTGCTAGAAACTAAAATGGAAAAAATACTGGCAATGAATTAAAGCCGAGGCATAAAATGCTAAAAAAGGAAAGAGAAAAATGGTCAAGCAGAGCCTAAATAATTCATTTATTTCCAGAAGTGGAAGAGTACTAAAAAACAAGGTACAGTGATTACAGCAGGCAACTGGGAGTTGGGACTCCTGAATTTTATTTCTTTTCCTTAACATATGTCATTCCGTAAGTCAGTCTTTCCATGCTCCAGTGTACCCAATACTTCTTCGCATGACAGTGATGTAGTTGGACTTAATTTGCTGAAGCCCTGTAGGTGTAAATTGTTATGAATTGGCAGAAATCACTTGAGATTTAAGGCTGAAGTTATCTTTCCATTAGGAGCTTGGCTACCAAAACAAACTGTCCATTGAACTCCCCTAAAGAAAATGCAGCTCCCACTGAAATTTCCTATTTCATATCTCACTCCGGGTAGAATTTTCCCTTGTGAAGTGATACTTCTAATTGAATATCTCCCTCCAACTCCCTGGCGTGAGTGTTGCTTCTGGGTGAGCAGTGTGAATTGCCTCTCTCCTGTTCATAAAGTTGAATCAAAACTTCAGTTAAGTCTATTATTATTATACTTTCCCTTGCAGGCCTCAATATCATCTCACATCAGAAGACTGTAGGCAATCAGAGATGTGCTGATGAGACATACTGTCTACTTGGCTTTTCCATACAGACCTGCTGCTGATTCCTGACACTTGGACAAGAGGATGATTAGGGCTTTGTTGCTTTGCTGGGCAACTCTGGCACCTGCCAGCGGAGGCTGACAGTGGTCTACACACAATCCCTGCAGATAGAGTGACCCTGGAGAAGCGTTACATCCAGGTGAGCCTAGACACTTGCCCACCTTAGCCATCACTCTATGAATCACTTTCCTTCATGCATTTTTTGAAGATGCTCATTTCTCCTCTGGCAGGTTTGGTTTTTAAGTGAGGTGTCCTTTAGGAGCAGAGAGCTTATGCCCATAAAACCTGAAAACCCCCACTCAGCTACAAGTTGTCAGTCCAGCTAGATATGCAAGTCAGGTACCCCAAAGCAAAAACTTCCAGATTGGTTATATCCACTGTAGACTGTCATGGCACTGATACTGCCTCTGCACATCAGAGAATCCATATGAGAATTTGGTTGTCCATGAGGGTGTAGATAATCAATTACCAAAACAACTGCGCATTCAGATAGATAGAAGTGGTCTGTGGCTCATTTGTTTTGCCAAACTCAGTTACTACATCTGGATTTGAATTGCTAAAATCAGCACAAATGTTATTGTTGAAAGCCACAGACCATGGTTTATGTCAGTGATAGAGAAACCTCAGAAAGTTTGGAGGTTTCCAGTCAGCACCCAAATGTTTGTGTTATTTAATCATAGAATCATAGAATCCAGCTTTAGCCAAACAATTGATATACTACTGTTTCAACCAGGTCAAGTAGTAAACTCTGGAGAGAGATTCATGACAGACTCAGGGTCTGAAGCTCTTCTGAGCTGCCAGCCAGCACTTTATTGATACACCTCTTCATTTTCTTATTTTACCAGCACAGAAGCATGAGTGTAGGTGCTGAGAGCCAGTTACCAGAAGAAATAATTACCTGAGAGATTTTTGTGCTTCAAAGCAAATCCCGTTTTAGTTTGGAACAATGGTTAAGGTCATTTCCAAATTAGTACAAATGGAGTTGACTATCCCTGATGCAGAATAGCAAACATCAGCAAAGCACCAGCAATTAACCAGTTTGTTAACAACCGCTCTGCTGGAGCGAGTCTGGGGCGACTGCACAGGAAGGGAAAGAAGGTGGTTCAGTGCAAATTGTACTGAACATTTCAGCACTGAGGCTGATAAATGGTTTCTGAAGGATTTTCCTGAAGTACCTGGGACTCCAAGGAGGGAAAACATTTCTCAGCCCAGATGCTTCGAGCCAGAGCATCCTACCTTCAACACCAGATGTCAAAGCAGTGAGATAAAGGGGAGTTGTGGTTTCAATAGAGAAATACAAAATCCAGCCTCACCGGGGTGGCTTTGCAAGAATTTTATCTCAGATATTAAGCTGGGACAGAAGTACTGCAATTTCTGGTTGTGGGAAAAGGGGAAGAAGAGTTTTTTGAAACGAAGTATGAGAATTACAATGTCTGCACCTGCAAAACTCTATCAAAATCATTATTGAGGTCTTTAACTCCTATATAGAGAACATGGATACTACTGAGTTCTCAGCTGAGCACCCTCGTGAAAACACATCCTAAATGTCTGCCAGTGAAAAGTTTTGGTGAATTTGGAACAAACAGAAATATACTTTTTTATTTTATTGGTTTGAAATATGGACCTTTTCAGTCCTTATAGACATAGACTCCAATGCTGGCACATAAGATTTACTTTTATACCCTCCTTTAATCAGGCCTTTTCTGTTCAGTGGGTCTCTCTCAAACCGATTAAACTTCCCAGTAGCACAAATCTGTGGGTTTAAACTACTGTTGTTCCTTATCTTTCCATATGAAACTTTTACTTTGGCATAAAATCTCTTATTTCTAACTTAGTCAACTGAATTAAAAAAAAAAAATATGTGAAATAAAAATGGGACTAGAATATCCGTATGGACAGCTATAGACGCAGAGGTTTAATTCTACTGTTACAGATCAGAACAGAAGGTTTCCTTAGTAAGGATATAAATCAAACACATCCTTCTGTAAGCATCAGTAGACAGGTAAAACTCCTGGTACTCACTGCACCAAAAAACCCCTACACAAACCCCTCCCTTTCTAATATCTCTATAGAAAGTGGACTATAAAGTGGTGGCTTTTTCCCATCTCCCCAAGTTGATGTTTTTTGTCAAGCCCCAGTTTTACTGCAAATGGTTGAATCAAGTTCTGAAGCTAATCATGGACAGTCTAATTCATCTTGTTTCTTCCCAGTTCATATGCAGCCCCAAATACCTAGGAAAAGTCTCAGGACCTTGCATTTGATTTTTCACTTGACAGTTACAAATCAAATCCACTAATCTGGATTTAGAACAACTGAGGTGCAGTTTGCTCCCTAGTTCAGTAATAATTATGAAAAAAAAAAAAGAAATTGCCTTGCCTAGTGGCTCTGTGTGTGTGTGTACATAAATGTATGTGTGTAATTATAAAGAATTATTCGTGTTTCTTTGATTTGCTATATACTTTTACTTCAGGTAAGTGTTTATGGCCCATTACAATGGAGCAAATCCAAAATTTCCTAAGCAAGATGAGCAGTACTGTAAATATGTGTATGCTGTTGCCAATTACTACGTGAATAACAATATCCTGAATGCCATATGCCTTCATTAAAAGGTGAGCTTGGGAATATTCTCAGTTTCTGCTTTCTCGGCGTTTCTTGAGCAGACTCCAGCCTCGTGGCAGTCAGCAGCAAGCAGTGGGGAGCTGCAGTTTTAATAACAAATTGCGACTAGTTGCTACTGGCTGCAAAGCAGTTCCCACTGAAGCACACACAGCCCTCGAGGTTGTGGGGGAGTACACAGGTCTTCCATTTAACAGATGATCTTCTGAGCGAAATGCATCAAAGCCTAAGCAGACCCTTTGCTGCAGAGATGTTACCCTCAGCTGAAACTAGGGATAGCGTTCTCGAATTTGCTCAAACTATCCATTTACAGCAGACAATATCATCATTAAGAGCTGAGAGCGGGAGGAGCAGAAAGGAGGAAAAAGAAATAAATCACTGCTACTCTTTTAAGAGAGCATTATAACTGGCTGTTTCTCAGAGAAGAACTTGCCATGAACACATAGGCTTGAATTCAGCCGCAGCAACGCTCTCAAAGACTTGAATAGCAGTTTTACAGCCTTTACTGATAATCCCATACACTTAGTTATTATGTCAATGCAAATTATAATCATTTATTATTTATACAAGAGGTTTTCCAAAGTGACAAGGACAGCCAAGCACCCAATTCCCTTCAAAAGTCGGTGTGGGAATTAGGTTCCTGGATCTACCTGTACCTCCAGTGCCCACAAGTGGCCTGGTGCATCTGATGGGCTTGAATTATCTGTAAGATGTATTTCTGTGGGATTTACTTTGATTTTCAGAATCTGGGTCCCAGACAAACAAATTCGCTATTCAGTTCAGGCACTCTAACATGTTTTGTTTGCATTAGCTACACTCTGTTGCATTAGTAATGTCCCATCATATCATATTAGTAGTCTGCTTTGCTAATACAGGAAAAGTCGTTCACGCAGTACAAAGTCTACTTGTGTTAGCAGTTGTTTTCCTTTGTATTTCAGTATAGACAGAGGCATTGAGCTCGGGGGGGTGGAATTTCTTTGATACCTCGGGTTAGATTTGTCCAATGGGATAATAGGAAGACATTTTGTTTTGCTTAAATATGAACAGGGAACGTAAAAGTACTATGCTTTCTTCCTTTTATCTTTCCAAATGCAAAGAGATCATTGGAGAGATTTTATTCAACTGAAAGTACTTCAGCTGCCTGAGATTTTTAAATGTGAGCATTTTGACTACTTTCACTTTAAGGAAAAGAATCCAAAAACCCAAAATGGAGGAACAGTGTTTATAGGACACAAAAAGACTTTTTCCTCCTCCTTCTCCCAACACCATTCCCTACCCTGTTCACTATTGAGGTGACGCAGCTCTGATTGACTGCAATGAGAGGAAGACCCCCCGCTCCCTTGGCAATAATGCCCCCATTTTTTAGTATCTTACAGAAAATTGAATCCAGCATAAATCAACATGGACACTGATCTTCAAACTGCTTTTTTTGCACTACTTCTAATATGTGGCCTAGGGATTCTCTTTTATTGTGTATGCATCAGAAGTTTCCACAAGGACTAGAACAAAACTGAGTTTATTTTGTTCTTTACTGTCTGCTTTCAGAAGCACTGGGATAATTATACATGTCTGTGAACCAAGAGTAAAAGCATCACTTGGAGCTCCAGAATTGAACATCATTTCCAAGGAATTGGGTGAGACCAAGCTAACCCACTGTATTGTTATTGCACTTCTGCTAGAGGGACCAAGTGAGAAAACATTCACCTGTTACACATGCAGTTATATTAAGGCTAATTCAGCATTATAGTCCATTGAGCTCTTATATACACTGAAACCTGAGAAGGGATGAAGGGAAAATGTCTTTATATGTGATGAGAAAAGAGAGTTATAGTCTTATACAGAGAACTTTGTCCCAACTTTTACTCAAACAGCAAGATGAAGACAATGTGCAAGAATTCACAACCTTCCCTGTGGCCCAAGATAACATTAACAAGCACAGTGAATGATGAAGTTTAATGTCTTATGACTTACACACTCATCATGTCGTCCAGAGCAAAGCTTCTGCCAGGCAATGACACACTGTGTCTGGTTTGTTTGCTTGTTTGACTAAACTAACGAGAGCAAGAGGAACAGCGGGCACACTGCTGCGTCAGATGTGCTGCATGCTCCACGCATGCGTGTTCTCACGCACAGACTTCTCCCTAGCTGCAGTGCAAAGCCACCCCAAATGCACGTGAGAGGATTTCACAACTACAAACCCATCCGAAGCATGGAGCATTAAAACAAAAGTGTTTGAGAAATGCTTCAGGAGTTATTAGAACTGAGTCTGTCTCTCTCCTGACTAGTTTTAGTGCCTCAGGTGACAGGTACAGTTGTTAACGATCATTATTATTTACTGCATGATACTGCCTGAAATATAGTTGTGAATCAGTGCTTGACAGAATAACACAGAACAGAAAGGTGGCTCCTGCCCAGGAGGTGTCCAGAGCCACGAGCAGCACAAGAGAGTCCAACGCTACCTGCTGAGCTCTCTCAAAAATCTGGCCTTTAAAAAAAGGAACCCTTTTCTAAAGCTTTCCCTGGGGCCAGGTATGCACCAACTGGAGAGAAAAAGGGTAACAAATACGTTTTATAGACGACTATGTATTGTCTGAAAAGGTTCTTTTCTTTCACCAGTTGGATGTCTCCTAAAGACTAGTCTCTGCCAAGACTAGGAATGTATTACAGTGTTTAGAAGGAGTTATTTACCAGCTCTCTAATGGATCAAAATATCCAGGAGATAAGACTTCCCATACCCAGGTCTCACCTGGCACAGAAGTGAATGTTACCCTTCTGACACCAGGACTTTCATGCATCCACCTTGGAGAAAAGAAATTCAGGTTTTACTATAGTGATTTAAAAGGCAGTATTACAATATCTGAAGCTGCTCATCTTAGTACTATTCTAGACAATCTTAGCTGGGAAAATACCTTTTCTGAAAGCACAGGTTTTCCCCAAGACAGCTACTTAAGTATTAAATCCTAAACTGTTAGCTCTTTTTCACTATTCTCACCCATGTATTCTGCAGGAGATTCTTTTTTTTAAATGTATGCTAGAGAAAAGGCTTCATTTTCAATAAATCATCCCTCAAGTATTTGCCTTTGCATTCCCACTCATGGCCTTGATCCTTTAATACTGACAGCTACAGCAGAGTCCTTCCTTGAGTACCCCCATTGGGAAACTCAATGGTAGTGGGTTCTTGTATGGGTCTCAGCACCCAGGTAAACATATTGCACAGAGGGATTGGAGGCAAAGGATGCAACCTGCCCCTCACCTGTTTCTGCATCTTGCTGTTCACCTAGAAACTGCTGTTTGTGCTGGGGGTATACCTGTTACTGGGGAAGCAGTATTAATTCTGTCATTGCATTTTTATCCACTTACTGAATCATTTGAAGAAGACAGAGTAAAAAAAATTTAAAATGAACACCTATCCCAAAATGTAGTTTCTGGACTATATAATTCTCTAACTCTGAAGTTAATGAGGAAGAAATCAATAGAATTATTAATATTAAAACTAACATTAGTGAAACCAAAATCTCCATTGACTTTTAGGGAGTCACATTTTACCCCCCAGAATATTATAGATCGACCTAACCAAGCCATGTTGCATCAGCCATGCAACAGCTCTTTGGACCTTGATGTATGACAAACACTAAGACATGAAGAATTCTGATGAAGTGATACTAAAATGGTTTAATATGTCAGCTTAATATCACTGACCTTGTGAAGGAGACACAAGGGCAAAAATGGGGCTATGTGTGCTTCATGTGTGCTAGAAAGCCTTCGGGTTGCATGGTGGCTCTATTTGCTGATGTCAGAGAGACTTCAGTGTGATACAGCATTAATATTGTCTCATGTCAGGTAATGCAAATAGAGAATATTACAAGTAGTGTGAGCATGTACTGAAGATGAGCTCTGTGACATCCATTATGTAGAAGCAAAATCATCTTACCTCATGAAAGATGGCAGCTTGAAGGCTAAATTTAATGAGTCTGATTCTGATCTCGTACTAGGTTAAACCAAAAGTGACTCCATTTCAGGTAATGGAAATGCACTGCTGCTAAGCAAAAATAGCCGGGTTTATTGATGCATCCAGCTATGCTGCTGTGAAAGTTGACAGCCTACTAAAGGTTGCTATTCATTAGTGTCTGATTTTTGACAGTCATCGTAATTGTTATTAGAAAACCTCCAGCAATACCAAGTTGAGATACAAATTAAGAATAAGTCAGCGGTACCTTTAAATGCGCCACAAGCTTTGTTTTTGGCACTGGTATCCTTGAGCGGAGGCTTACAGTTCAATTCAGACAGTTAGCAGGGTGCTGACAGCAACATGTTGGTACAAGACTGTACTACTCTCTTTGGTTTTGTTTTAATTAAAGCTGCATTTATTTTTTAAAGCAGGTCATAAAGCTAACCTCCTCTGACAACACAGAATTACATTATAAAATCATTCCTTATAATAATTATAAATCTCTGCTAAAGCAAATTGAAATTAAATTAAAGTACCGGCATACGCTGCTTTTCTTCCTGATAGGAGGAACTCATCTGATCAAAATTACCACCAACTGCTCGGAGTTTGCAGTGAGGACAGATACAGAAATGAATCTCAGCCTTTGTTCCTGCTCCTCCACATCAGTTAATGTGTCAGAGCTTTAGCTCCAAAGAATGCCCTCTAAGCACCTACCATGTCACTTGGCTATACTTACACTGCATGCCACAACCACAGCTGGTTTCAATGGCACTTTTTCACCAGCTAAGAATGGCATTCTCAAGATGAATCCTGACCTTCCACACTTCCAGAGGGAATGAGAAATGTTGGTGTCACAATGTAACTTTAAGTGAAGTAGTTTAAAACAGAAGGAAAAGAAATTCTACCTGTGTAAAATGTAATTATACAATACTCTTATATAGCCAGAAGTGTCGAATGCAGCAGGCTGATTTCAGAAGGTTTATAGTCTGGGTGACATTACTTACATGACATGTATGGAAACTATGGGGTGGAATTTCCCTGAAAACAGTCCTTCCCACAAGATTTCTGGCACTTTGGATTCTCTCCACAGCTTGAAATCCTGTGAGGACAATCTGTCTTATTGTACTTGAGTTGTCCTTAGTTGGGTTGGAAACCAGGGGCCAGATCCTTAATTTATGTAAACAGGAAGAATTCTGTTGAAACAAACAGAGAGGAATCCAGGGCAATTCTCAGTCCAAATTTGTAACAAAGGTTTCTAAATCTCAAAAAATACAAACTAAATCACTGCGGAAAGTGAGTGGGATGAGAAGAGGAGGAGGTGTTTTTTCTTTTCCTTTCCTGATGGGCTGCCCAGAACAGACATTTTTCTGTTAAGGAATTCAGAGTCACGGGAACCCCCTTGGTCTGCTGCAGAGAGGTACTCAGTACATTGGCTTTTCTTTTCTCAGTGTCCCTCAGAAATGGGAACCAGAATGAGCTGCTAACTTCAGAATATACCAGGTCAAGGATCTGAGGATTAGAGAGAACTCAGTGTCCTACAGTCTGTAAGTAAGATGCATACCTGTGATTCACATGTTATAGGGAATATCAAGGGATGTCAACACATGAAAAGTCTAGAAATTATGTTGTGGTGGTCATTCAAGAAGTCATCTGAGCATTATAAGGACAAAGAACATTATAGAATGGAGTTTACCCTTAGTGTACTTTAAGTGAAATAACCACTTTAGACCATTTTGCAGTTCAATCAGTGCGAAGTTGAGAATTCCACTTGCTCTGGATGAATAAATGATGTGTAGGAAGCCTGGTGGTGGTGATGACAGAGTAGAGTGACCCCCAGCTCAGCCTGGGAGCTCCAGTTAAGGAAGAGCTCCCTGACAGAGGAGGTGCTCTGCCAGGATCCAGTGGGCAAGAGCAGAAAGGGACAACTCCCATGTCTGTCCCAGCTTTCATAGAATCCCAGCCTGGTTTGTGTCGAAGGGACCTTAAAGCTCATCCAGTTCCAGCCCCTGCCACGGGCAGGGACACCTTCCACTAGAGCAGGTTGCTCCAAGCCCCTGTGTCCAACCTGGCCTTGAGCACTGCCAGAGATGGAGCAGCCACAGATTCTCTGGGCACGCTGTGCCAGCGCCTCAGCACCCTCACAGGGAAGAATTTTTTCCTAATATCTAATCTAAAACTCCCTTCTTTTAGCTTGAAGAAGTTCCCCCTTGTCCTGTCACTACCTGCCCTTGTCCAAAGCCCCTCTCCGGATTTCCTGTAGGCCACTTAAGGGGTTTTGAGTTATCTGAGTAACTCTGGGGATGCTCCTTCTCTCCACGAGAAACTTGGGTCTCAGTTTCTTGCCAACACAAGGAGAGATGTTCTATGTAACAGAAAAAAGCCATGTATTAATGAATGGCTTTCCATGGCTGCTTCTGTGTCTCCCTCCACTTTCAAGCACCCAAAGTTTTTCTGGTTGAAACATATTAAGTTGGTGTTTGCAACTCAGGAAGTATTACCTGTTAGTTGCAGCTCAGTGGTGTAATTTACTTTCCCCAGCTCTTTGGATTTGGGCTGTGTCAAGCTGGTATTAAGTTTCCAGAAAAAAACAAATCCTAGCAAACTAAACATAGAGCAAACTATGCTGCTGCAATAACCTAGCAGGGAGGCTATGGGAGCATTCATTAATTGCTGCATTGCTTGACAGGCTGAACTGGTTACTAGTTTGTTTCCAGTCGCAATGGAATCCAAATTCCCAGTTTGGATGTTTCTAAACAAAGCCCAGTATGGTTTGGATGCTGCAGCTCCTTTCATCTCTACAGATGTTGATATCAACTGTAATCTTGCATCTGAGTGATCTGAACTTTCTGTGTGTGCGGGTGGGGTTGACATATGCCTTTGTGGATGAAGTCATTTCCTAATCAGGACCTTCATCTTAAGCAACACCTTGCTTTCCCTAATGGTTTGGCAAAGTTAATCTGTATTGCCCTTCAAAGCACCCAGCAAGGCCAGCTATTCACCCAGATTCCTCCCGAGAAATCCGCCTGGGGATGTGGAAGCCTGGAGCATGGATGGGGATGGGTGAGAAGGACCATAGCTATTCATATCTGATATGGTATGATGTTTTCAACTGATTTGCAAATGCTCCCACATATCATGATAGAGCGAGAAACTGAAAAATATGCAGATACATCAAAAATCAATTCCAGGATATGGAGCAACTATTACTACTTAGATTACGATTTTCCAAATGTCTGATTTCTTCACAAGGGGTGTGGTGGGAAACCAGAGAGATACCAAGTAAGATAAATCCCCAAAGAGCTAAGATTTTGAATGATGAAGAGCTGCAGCTGATATCTAGGAACTCTGTGTGCTACGAGCAAACACAGTAGCTTCTGCTTCTAATTCCACTACGTGACTTCCACTTCGCTCTTATGTTTACCTGGGACAGCCCATGAGTGTCTAAATTGGAAGAACAGGCAGCAGCAGACTTCTGGAGTATTCCCAGCATTGAGCAAGTCATTTCATTTCCCTCTGTTGCTGCTCTTTGTCTGTCATACTATTCTTAAGGTCAAAATCACCTTGCTTTCAAGATCTCAGTCTAAGCCTTTCGGGGCAAGAGCAGTGTCTATTTGCTTGTCCATACAAGTGCTAGCACAGCAGGTCCCAGTCTTGGTTATAGCCTGCAAGTGCTATTACAGAATACCTGGTAATAATGGGAAAAAAGGATGAAGTCATCATGAGCTCTTGTCCCATTTACTCATCACCCATGGAAGTTTCTATATTTGCATCTCTGAGAGTACAGCAGATTTGCCAGGTCCCTCTGGACCCAGATTTAGAAAGCTTTACCTTCTCCCCTCACCTCTACTGGTTTTGACAGAGCAGGTTCCTGCCAAATCTATCAGAGAAATATTTCTCCTCTCTGTCCTTCAAGTGCCCAGGAAGCTGGGCATGATGTTCAAAGCCAGGGATCAGAGCAGAGCTTGGCATAGCAGACTTTAGTAGCCTAGGTTACTCTCAAATCCAGACCCTGCCAAAATAACCCCCAAAACACATACAATCCAGCTCACATTTGTGTGTCCAGAGTTTCTGTGTTTAACTTGACTACTTAGTGGTTTTGCGGTATTCATGAATACACAAAAGTAGTGCTTGTCCTGAAACTTAGACAATGGTTTATTTCCTGTGCAGTGATTACATATATGCTGCTGTAGCAGCTGAGAATGGGGGAATGGTGACTCCAAGCACAGCAAAGAGTGGTCTATGAACCAGCACTGAAGGAAAAGTACTTACGAAAACGTAGTACTCCTTGGAGCACTTGTTTCCAGTGCAGTACGATCGGACAGGATTCAGCTATGGGTTTGCAATAATAAGAGCTGGTGGTAAATTCCTAGGCATTGTGTTAAAGAGGTGCCTGAGCATGAAGATGGCTGTTGATTATTCAGACTGGCTGGGCCTTGAGGACCACATTTTCATGAAAACATTCATGTCCACACGTATGTGCATTGGCCACGCACCTGCCATAAGAGTGTTTTCCACACCTTAGTGCTTACCCATACATTTTCTTCTGTTGCACATGCAGCTGTGGTGTCTATCTGATCATGTCAATTTAGAAATTTCAACAGCTAAATATCCTGGAGATCCATTAACCAGAGATTCAACTTCATGAACCAGTTTCAAATCGACACTTGTCCTGCATTCTTCAGTTTTTAAATGTCTCAGCTCATTTGAAAACCAAGCAAATCTAAATGTCATTTAGTAGCTGAAGCAAAGATAATCTGGTAACTTGTAAGTAGGGAATTCATATACAGCATGAGTGCATAACACTGGTCCATTCAAAGTCTTGTTCTCACACCAGAAGTGTTTAGAAGATACTGAGATGAGCCACTGCAGTAGTTCACCTGATCAATTCTACAAGGCCAACCTCAAGTGACTGGTAGAAGTAGACTGGATATGTGAGTTATTTCAGGTCAAAAATGCAGTCATATTGTGTGTGGCATACCCTGTGAGGCAGCTGATTGAAAAGTAGGGATTCTTACTTTACAATCAAACATTTGAGGAAACAAATTGCTTCTTTTTCTGCATTCATGTAACTCTAGAAGTAAGTATTTAAAGCTGTAGGTCCATGCTATAGACTACACTGAGTACTTTATACCATGTATAACTCTTCTGCATTTTACATTTCTGGTGTTTTACATTTCTGGTCGCTGAAAATTTGTCTAAAGAGATTTCTTTCTTCCCTTTCCTGATCTACATTACTATATACATGTATAGAGAAATATCTGTGCACACATATATACACACATATATATTAACACCAATCCAGCCACCAGCTGCATTTTCCAGTTACTTCCCACAAATATTTTATTTAGGAAGCTCTGATTAAATACTTCTTTTGAAAATCCAGCTCTATTGCTTTTAGCATTTTAGCTGCAAAGCAATTACTCAGCTTGTCAGGGTAATCATCATAAATATTGCTGTCCAGGGTGTTTCTACATGCCAAAAGTACCTGGCTGGGTCAGTTCAGCTCAATTTAATGACCTTCCAAGAAAGAGTTGTATCTGTATTCCATTCCGAACCTACACAGCAGTGTGCATGTAAAAATGGGCCATTGTTAAGGCATTGGCCACTTTCGCATGATTTCTGAGTCATAATCATTGACACCAGCAAATCCGAGCTCTGCATCCCATATATTTTCAGGCATATTCTCTGTTTTTTCTTGCAGAAGCTTGAAGCATATGTGATACCTTATGATTTCAAGAATCTGTCTGGACAACAGATACAGAAGCACGGGTTCAGTTTAATTGCCCTGTCACGAATGGAGGGAGCTCTTTTTACTGATTAGGTAAGCAAATTTGAACTGGAACCCATCAGCTGAGAACAGATGCCATGATGCAGTCTTTGAGGGATTTCCTTGAAGGGTAGTTTACGTGTGATCCAGGGATGCACTCGCATCGGGTACAAATTGCCCTGACCTCCAGGGACTGAGTGATTTACATCCATAGAAGGCTGACCAGAGAATGTAATGGTGCTGTCTTTTTAGTATTAGCACCATTTTTTGGCAGCCAAACAAGTTCAAACAGCCTCCACCCCAGGCCTTCCCGGTTCCTTGACTGGTGTTGGTACAACCCTATGTGTTGCTGAAAGCCATCCTCCCGGTGCTGCAGCCACTGGGCATGAGGAAAGCTGGCTCCTGCCGAGCCAGTGACATGGTCCTGAGCTCTTGCAGCACCTAAAATAGGAATGACAGCATAAATCACTCCTGCGTCCTTCCTTTTCTTTCTTTCTTTCCTTCCTCTGAGTTTAAATATGCACATGTCGGATGTTTCCCTATTTTACCCTCTTCTAAATCACAGAGAGAAATCAGGCTCCGAAAAGTTCACTAGCATCTGCCTCCACATCCAGCTCCACCCATATTCATTCAGAATATTTTGCATGTATCACATATATATTCTGTAATCAATCTATATTCACATTGCACCAAGAAGTAAACTGAGGCCCAGAACAGTGATGCTGCAAGATCATACAGTGAGTGAGCGGTGGAAACAAGAATAAAACTCAGGAGTCAGCTGTTAACCACATAAGCTATCCCTGCTGCTGGCCTGGAAAGGAAAACTAATGGAGTCCTCCAGTTTTCATTATTAGCTTTTTGGATGAGTTTTGCCTAAGGGGAATGAGTTATTCTCTGCTGTTGCATCAGTATGTTTCACTTCAGCTGAATTATGTGTCACTTTATGGTAGGGTTGTCTTCATTTTTTTCTCAGCTGCTCTTAGGGAGATCTTTGTGAACATCTTGTTTGACAAATTCTGCGCCACCCACAGAACCATTTTGAGGCAAACTTAGCAGAGTCAGAGACTGAGCTGGGCCCACTTATCTTTGGTGGATCTCATCTTCTTGTTGCTAATTGCAATCTGCAAGGTCCAGTGGCCAGAGCAGAGTGTGGGGTTTGGATCTAAGAACTCTCTGCTTCGCTTTGTTGTTTCGTCCTTGTGGCTTTGGGCAAGTCACTAAACTTGACTGACAGCATGTTCATTTATGGGCTTGTTAGTTTGTAATGAACATTTCAGCCAGTGCAAAAAGTATCTGCAGGAATATTCTTATGCCTTTATTTTTTTGAAGGTAGAGATTACATTAAAAACCAAAATCCTTCTCCCCCCCAGAAACATTTCTTCTCTTTTTGTCAGTCTCCTGAAACCAAACATGGAAAATAAATCATCCTTAAGCCAAGAACTACAGTTTGTTGGGGAAAACCAGAAAAGACATTTCTATTTTGTAAAAACCTTTTGATAGAAGTTTGCAAGCAGTAGTGAAGGGGCAGAGAAATTCCTGGCTTGTGGTTTGGAACCTGCCCTGTCTTGATCCAGCTGCTTCTGTCTCCAATGTCAACAAATACTGGTGACTTTCAAAAATCCATAGGTAGTGTTTTGGATTCTATTTAGCTAAGCACTATTTCTTGTGTATAGAATAGTCTTGATTCATCATCTAGCAGAACAAAACCAGACAGCAACAAAGTAACTATTTATCTTCCTGGTGAATTTTAATATATTGGGAAGTGAGGGCACGAAATGATTGGTTTAAACGTGGCGTAATACGGACACTGAGCGCTGTGAAAGCTTTCCCCAACCAACTCTGCTCATGCACCTAATCTTGACCTGAAGGCATTGCTACTGTTCTAACCTTCTCCTGCATCCTATTTCCTCTTCCCAGCCTGGTCCTGATTTGACTTCCTCTGCACCAGCACAGTTGCATAGCACCTAGTGACCCGGCAGAGCAGCACAGGTCGGGGAGCACAGCTACATCCATCCGTGCTGTGAGACCAGACAGACAAGAATGATCCTTGGCAGAAGCAGAAAATTACAGATCAGCTCATTGGAGTCAATAACCGAAGCGCTGCCCAATGTGAAGTTCACTGGTGCTCGCTGCAGTGGAGAGAATATTAATGTACTTCTGGCAAAAACCTGGCCCAGCCCCGTTCTGGATGTTTAGTATTTTCTGTGAATATGGCTCAGCTCTTTCTGCACTGGTAGCAGGCTTGAATGTCATTCCTTCATCACACGTTCAATGACCAAGACCTGCTGCTTGTGTTTGGATCATTTGTGGTTATACAGAGCAACCATTCACACACACACCCCGACCCCAAAGAGCCATTGCTAGGGCCTACACTGTGGGATCAGTGCAGTCAATGTGAGAGGCTGCTTTTGGGGGTGAAGAGGACACCCCCAAGACCCTGGCAGGATGAGAGCGCGCTCTGCAAATGCCATAGTTCATTGTGCTCAGCAGCCCGGGTGGATGCTGGATTTCATTATCTCTTCAAATTGCTGCAGACTTTTTCAAAGCAGCTCTCTCTCGTTGGTAGGGCCACACAACAAGAACCAGCACGTTTACGTCTGACGATGACGTTAACCACCTGTGGAGTGGCAGAAACAACCACACCAGCCAGGCAGTGCTGTCTGCCAGCCTCAGCGATAGGCGAATCTCAGTGCTCCTGCAGACACCTGCCAACCATGACCCATCCCCTTCTGCCTCCCCTCCAGGTGAAACTCTGATTCAGCATCTTAAACAAAACCACAAAACCTGCTTGTCAGTCTGGGAGCTCCCTTGTTTCTCTCTTCTCTCCACCACAAGACTCTACATGCAGCCGTGCTGCTGCCCAGGGGCTGGAGCGCAGGAGCAGGGTATGTTCAGTTACAGCCTGACACTGGCTGCTGTTTGGGAAACTGCTGGGCTTTGGCTTGTGCAGGGAGGGCGGTTGATGCTCCCCACGCTTGGCAAAGCTGTCCGGACTTGCACTCCCAAGGAGCGCTTTCCAGCACGTCCTGGGCTTTGTCACCCCCTCCAAACTGCATCAGGGAGTTTGCTGCTCTTCAGAAGCAGAACTCTGGTGGTTTGCTCCTACCCAAGCTTTTTGTAATGCAGTTTTGTTTTATTCTATTGTTGCTCAGTGGTTTGGATTGACAGTGAAGTAGAAACACTGTAGAAGGATAATCCTGAACATGGTTATTGCTCCAAGCAGAGATGCTGGAGCCTTTCCAACCCCAGGCTTGCTTTGCCTCTCTTCGGGTGACGTGGAGGGCTGAGGGACAATTTTTGAGCTGACTGGAGTTGGCCAGAATTCCTTCTCAACCTGATACAGCCTTTGCTGACATACTTACACCTGCCTGAGTTACCCTTGTCCTTACTGCGACCCTCTCTTTCTAGACCTTGGTTTTTTATGTTTGAGGAGGTTCCCCTATCACAGGCAGGTTTATTTACTCTTTGGAGCCTGTTGGATTCCTTTTTGCATTTTCACTGATTTCCTACAGCACAGACTCCAAGTGGAGAGCTAGCATAGCCTTCGTCCTTAGAATTCAGCTGGCGTCTTCATCCTCTTCTTCCCTGACAAGTCCTTTTATTTCCTATTGTAACCCAATTTTTTTGTGCTGTTCTCTGTAGTTAGTCAAATAGATCCATCCAAACTATTAAACCCAGCCTTTTCAGAGTAGAACTATTCAGCTTTTTATCTCTTCCCTTAACAGAAGTGCAGACATACAGACTTGGGTTAAGTGAAAAGGGCAAACATATTAGCTTTGGGTATGAAAAGGAAGGTGAAAAGGAAGGCAGAAAGAATTGTCATCCTACCTAATCAAATGTAAAATCCTGGGGAACGCTGCGTTTAGGAAGTGAAAATGGAACACTTCTCTTTCCTTTCACCATCTAAACCAGCCCCAGAATAAGCATTAACCCACAGCCCAGAATTTAAGTCCTTCCCTCATCTGGGTGGCTGCAGTGGCTGAAAACGAATGTCCCAATGTCCCTGAATTTGAAATGGGATCTGAATTATGCCATTGCAGCCTGTCTCCCCCTCATCATTAGGCTAATCTAAAGTTATGAGGTTTGCACTTTGAGAATTGTAAAACCGCCTTTTGCCCTGTAGTGAACACATTTTGATAAGGCTCCAAGAATATTCCTGTAAATCAGGAGAAATGGCACAGATACATCATTAGGTCTTGAAAGAGAAGTTGATAGTGGAGAGTAACAAGAAGATACTAATTGTATTTAGAAAGCTTTTCATTAGATTGAATAGAAGGAATTAAGCTCCTCTGTGATTGCCTCATAGTCCTAAATATTATGATGCTTGTAGAGGCCTACAAGACCTGTGATTTTTCAAAGGCTTGAAGTGATGTGGAAGCTAAACTCCAAGCTTTAAACAGTCAGTGAAAGTCAGATTAAGAAAGGAGAAAAGCAGTATTACCCTGAGAAAGTAGAGCATATAGATGAATAAAGTAACTGTCACCTAACAAGAAAATTTGCATTGAAGTCCACCCTTTCCTACAGGGATATATCAATAGCAGGATATGAACATTTGGTTCTCTTCATTGTTCGAGCCAGAGTCACTAGCTTTTAGAGAACAACTTCTAGAGCTTCTCCTCAAGCACAGCTCCAAAGTCATCACACAGCTGGGTGGGTGGGTCCTTTTCTGACCTTAATCTAAAGTTCATAAGGCTGCAAATGGCAGCACTTGCTCATCAGGGCTTGAAGCTACAAAGAGGGAAAGGTATCAGGCCTAGTTGTATCCAGCCTCTTGGTAGAAGCTCTCTAAGTCTTGAGTAGCCCCTTTCATCTTTCGTTTCATTCCATTCCATCCTCGACTTTTAAATCAGCTGTCATATTCACTATTCAGTTCAATACAGAGATGTGTAATCCCTTTGCATGTTATGTCTTTCCACACCAGAAATGGTAGTGGGTGACTATAGGAGTGTCCTTAGAGAGGGGCAGAGCCTCATCACTACTGTATCATCTTAAATGGACTGGCAGAGGTCTTAGTAAGCTTCCCTGGAGAATCAAACCTAGATTAAATGCTAATGAGGCACATAAAGTACTTGATGCCCCTCAAAGATCTCGTTTCAGGCACTTGGCAGGCTTAGGCACCTTCTTCATGCTTTGATCAACAACTTTCAAGGAAGGGGAGATACATTTTTCTTCTGAAGAAATGAAAAGTTTTAGTCCATTTAACATTCATCTCTCCCAGAACAGTAACCCCGGGTATGGTTCATAGTGCTGCTGCATTGATCTTCCCCTGTAAACAGTCTTGATTTCCACAATGAATTTTCTCTATGTTGATTTCATCTAGGATCTGCAGCTTGTAATGCAGTTTTCTGGTTCAGGTCCTGTATATTTTTGTCATAATGGATCCCATGAAGCTTCCACCATATATAAAATACAAAATAATTTGCAAAAGTTCTGGCGCTCCAGAATTCAAACTCAAACCTGGAATCCTTGGTTTGGACAGGGACATGGGTGTTAAATCTCAGCCTAAAAATAATGCACTCAAGAGCTCAGCTGGAATATCCCTGCATAAGACCATCTGTCATAGCTGAGCTACGAACAGTTTGGTGCATTGCTGATCTGTCTCAGCGTGCTCTTAAGTTGTTTTTGTCCCCCCGCTGGTGAGACACATTCTTCTCGTTCACTTAATTTGTTTCTCTTGGAGTGTTTTTATTCAGCAGTTGTCACCAAGTCAATGTGACATGAAGCAGAAGGGAAGAGAGGGCCATATTCTGCCTGAACTATTCAGTGTCTCCATTGCTCTGACTATATAGCTATGGTAGCTATGGCCCATTCTTGTGTCCGTTCTGCTGGTGTTTCTCTGATTCTCACTGCAAACCCCAGTGTCTGTCTACTTGGAGATGAATAAAATCTTGACAATGCCTGTTGATGGTGGCTGGAATGTTCTTCCCTTTTTCCATTGCTTTCCTTTGACTGCTGGAGTCCTTCCAGCCTTGGTAGTGAGCAGTTTCATCCAGTGACTTGCATTTTCCAAAAGCCCTTCTGATCCTTCCACAGCCCTCACTGCAGGCTACCTCTTGTATGGAGTTACTTAGAATGGGTTATATACAAACACACATTTCAGCGCCTTCGCATTCACCACTCTATTCTTTCTTTCATATCCTTCTGTCCTTTCCCCCTCCCTTCACTGCTCCCTGTATGTCTTGTTATACCTTGTTTCTACATGCCTAAGTCATGCTTTAAGGAACAGCTGTCTGATTCTTTGCTGCTTCTCATACCCAGCTAATTATTTTCAATTTATTGATTTTCCACATGGAGATTAATGGGTTACTCAGCTCTCAAAGCCTATATCCACACAGCTGTGAGCTAACGCGTAGGTACGGGAAGGGGAGGGGATGTATGTGTTTATGTGGTTGATCACCTTTCTGATGCACTTGTGTAACAAACCAAAAGGATTTTTCTTCTCCTTACTCATTATAAAAAGCCACCAAGCTTCAAACTTTTGCCAATGAGTAATCTCAATTCACAGGGAGTAAAAAGTAATAAATAAAAACCCGGTAAGTGTGCAACAACAAAATTATTGACATGTTTTTCACATACCTTTAATTGCAATGGCTAATGCATCCTGGGTGTGAAAGAGCCAGGTACAATGGCAAAGTACCATGGCACAGATGTGGGTGGTCTGGGGTCAGAAGCTCCTCCAGGACCTTCCCTCTTTGGCACAGGCATTTCTGCTCCCTTGTGCTGCTGCATCAGCATCAGGGGTGACAACAACCAACCCTTTCCTTGCTTCTTTCTGGCTGAAATAATTTCAGTGGTCCAGCGCACAGCTGCTGTATTACACAGCCAGGATAGGCACAAGAAGCATTGGATTCACTGCTGATAAAGCATCATGGGTATGAAACATTGACTCTGATCTTACTGGTTTATCTGACCAGTAAACCCCCATTGAATTATGCTAATATAAGGCTGAGAATTTAAACCTTATATATAATTAATCAGTAATTTGGGGTGTAGGAACTTTTTGAATGTTTCATAACCTACCGTATTAGTAGTTTTCACACCATTTTATTTTGTCAAATGTGAGTGTGACCAGGCTCTATCTGTAAGACAGTAATTGCCAAAGCACTTCAGGAAAAGTAGGAATAAATGGTTAAGAAGTGCAATCAGCAGTTAAAGTAAAAATATACAGAAATGTTGGCAAAGTGATTACTGTTTAGCAACCCTGGGCTGAATATTTCCTGCTTTCCGGAAGCCTATCAGAACGGTAGCCCAGATTCTCTGCCTCATTAGGATCCTTTGGCATTCTTGGCTTGCTGGGCCAGGAGCTGCAGATTTATAGTTGATGGCTGAACGCTGCAGATATTCAGGGCATGTTCAGAACTTCTCAGAAATCAGCACGTTTGCTGATGTATGGGTTGAGATGTTCAGCTTCAAAAAAACCCAGGTTGCTGCAGTGAAACCCTTTCTAAACCTCTGATCTTGAATTTCATCCTTGTTCCAATAATGCCAAACCAAAAAGTACTTCTGGACATGATCTTCCTCTTGCCAAGGCCAGATGGATTCAGCTGGGTTCTGGGAGTTCCTCCCACGTCTGCTACAGCTTTGCTTTTGACCACTGCTCCAAGAAAGCTATGTCATCATGGGTAGGATGAGTTAAAATTACAGTGTCCCAGTTAGAACCAATGGTAAGTTTTGACTGGGAGTGAGTTAGAAACAATGATAAGGGTGTAGGTTTAAAAACAAGATTTAGGGATGAGGGGGTTAGACATGGGAGTTCTGAGGCAGAACATGGAGTTCTTCTGACCGGAGAAACATGGCTGAAGAACAAGACAGAATTAGACACAGGCTGGAGATTCATTTTTCAAACCAGTTCAAAAAGAGGATGGTGGGACAGCTGAAATGTGTCCAGATATTACTCATTTTCCCCCCCCCAGTGTTAACCCCCAACACAAATTAACCTCATTTATTTTCCTCTTCCCTCTTAGACACACTCTATTTGTCAGGCCACGTTGCCTTAACACTTCCTACCCAGCTGGAATAAATTTAGCCTGCCCAAGGAAAAAGCAGAACATGGCAGCCCTTGGATGAAGGAGCAAGCGTGCCTCTTGCCGACTGCAGCCTCTTGCAGATCATGGCAGCACATGTGCGTCCCCGTCCCGGTACGGCTCTGTTGAAAATGGCTCAAGGTACAAAAACCTGACGCTTCCTGTTAGGCCAGGAGCGGCTCGGTGTGGGTAAGGTAGCGTGGGCAGGAAGGTATGTGAGCATCTGGTTTGAATAGCTCCGTGCATGCAGTATCAGCCAACTTTCTGTTGGTTTCACTGCTGTTGGTTTTTCATCCCAGAGCTCTGGAGCAGTTGTGGATCCCACCCTCCCAGCGCCTCCCAGGAAGGCTGTGGGGAAGCTCACCAAAAAGGGGGTCACCCTCCTTCATTTACGGGAGCCACTGAGGTTAGAAATGACTCCAAAAAGCCTAGACATGATCCGAAAGGTCAAGTATCTCCTGTGACACTCGGGAGGCAGAAGGACCTGCGCCTTGATGCGCTTCTGATGGGAAAGCAACATGTGAGAGGACAGGCGAGCGAGCAGCCTGCAGGATACACATTCCTAAATGTCACTTAGCCATACAACCTGCGAGGGAGGAAACGTGGGCAGATGGAGAAATAATATTTTCATTGAAAATTCTCTACCTCTCAAATATTTCCTGTCAGGTTCCTTCCAAGGAGGGGCCAAGGCAAGGAAGGAGGGGGGCCGAGGTGGGATGTGTGGCAGTGGCTACAAGCTTGTGATTCCTCAGGCCTCTCCACTTCGAGAGCGTTTAACTCAATCCCCTTTTTTCTCCCCCTCCCTGAGAAAAGGATCATGCTAAGCATTACTGGAGCCGGAGGCAGTTTGGGAAGTGAAATAAACACCTGACTGTTAAATGCTAAAGGTTTACTCAACCCAAAATAAAAATAGTTCTGGTTTCCTCCACGGCGCTCTAGAGTTACGTTCATCAGCGCACATGAGCGGGAGGTTTGCACAGGGGGAGTCTTGGAAGGTTGGGACTCTTCAGAGGGGAACATTTTGAGGTATAGGACAGGCCTCCCTCTGTCCTGAGAGAGCTCTTCTGCCACTGAGAAACTGCTGCAGCTGTTTTCCTGGTGCAACCTAAAAATAAACTCCCTCCTCCCTCCCAGGCTGCTTGTATGAATTTCAGGGGTGCCATCGCAAACCCAAGATGTCAAGTGGAAAGGGTCAGAGTACCAAGGATGGGTGAAGTCACCTTTGTGTGGTCTGAAGGGCAGAAGGGAGCCGGGTCCTGGGTGTTCAGGAACTGCAAGTGGTGAATGATACAGAGCAAACACTACAACTGGGCAGCATGAACATGCATGTCCTGGGATGTTCCCACTACAGCAGAGCAGGGATTATGGTGCAAACACTGACATTAAGGAAACCTCACTGGAATTTTTTTCATAGGCTCATAGAATGGTTTAGGTTTGAAGGGACCTTAAAGCTCATCCAGTTCTAAACCCTGCCACGGGCCAGCATTTCACTAGAACCTTCCACTAGACCAGGTTGCTCCAAGTCCCGTCCAACCTGGCCATTGCTGTAGCTTAGCCCATCAAGTTGAAGACATCATGTTGCTGTAAGTGATATGTGCTTCAGAAAGCCAAACTGGAGCACCAGAAAGTTGCCGTATGTGCGAATTATTCTGCTTACATGTCACCTCCAGAGTGCAAGATGGAATATGCTGTGTATTACAAAAGATATTTATTGGGGTTGATCATATATGGCAAATACATTTGCAATATGTTTCCTTCTGTCAGGTCATCCATAGATGGACTAGGAAATATCATTTAACACATATGAAATAGAGCAGATTCCTTCCCTGTGCGGTGACTGCTTGCTGATTCCCAAAGCTTGCCAACTTGTAAAGTAGCCCAGAAGGGCTATATGTGAACTAAACCAGACTTCAATAGCTATTGCATTGTCCTGTGTGGATATTCTTCTTCAGGTAACAAAGTAGATTAAGCAAACCAGGGGAAAGGGCACCTATTGTGCACAGGGTGACTGATGAGATTCCAATCTGGCATCTCTATTCAAATCAGCTAACACCAACTGGTTCATGAAAGATGTCCACTCCTTTGCCCTTCTTAACTGAGATGATGAAGCAAATTCACAGGGTCCAAAATTATTCACATCTCCCAGACGGATAAGCTGAATTGGAATTACAAGGCTCCCAAACTTGCATTTGCTCTTGGAAAATGGGAAGCCCAGAGAGAGAGAAACACCCAACCTGAGCTGAGGTAATAGCAACACTGGATTAGGATGGAACCGCTCTCGCTGAAATGAAATTTGCTGTAGTTAACCAGAAAGTTTTAGGGTAAGAAATTATAGAACAATTTGGGCAAGGAGAAATGAAAGCCACCTGTTTAAAGTTAGCCTTTAACCTATTCCCTCTGCCTTCCCTTTAGCTTTCTCTCTCTTTCAAATTCTCCCAGTTTCTCTGCTTTCCATAGAAGCAAATCTTCCCTAGGGAAAGTCAATTCTGAAGGCAATTTTCCAAAAACCATTTGGCAGAATTGGCCAGTACTTCAACTGCAAACATGAAAAGGCATTTATTCCACTAACTCAAATGTAGTTTGGAAGAGACATTACTGAACTTGTTTTAGGAATATACTTTGACTGCATCAGTTTTATTGCTTCTTGTATAAATGTCAAACCCAATTTGCCTCAAAGCAGAAAAAACCCCCTTGAAGTACATGGTAATGTATATATTACATACAAAAACTGGAAAAAAGGGTGTTATCTCCATGGTAAACTCAAGCCCATACCATGTTAATTGTGCCTATTTTACACATGTATGATCTGGTATGGAAGACTGTGTGTAGGGGATTGTTGTTAAGCGGGCTAGATAATGTAGGATCCTGAAGAATCTAATCATTCTGAAATTTTGGTTGCTTAATTTTTCAAGTTGAACTCTTTTCCTTTTCATTCCTTAAAAGGATTGTTTTCCAGTTGTGTAAAGAACTTGTAGTAACCCCGTCCTTTGTGCACCATCAGCAGCATTTAACCTTGCACTGTTAGCACATCAGCTAACACACATCACATCTGAGATCCAGGACACCCAGCAGCAAAGGGTTTTTTTACTTGGGAAGGCGGGGAGAAAAGAGCAAGTCTTCTAAATTCCTCTTCCATTCAGTACTCATTGCCAAATCTTCTAGCAAGAAGCAAACTGGCTATTTCAAAACACTTTATCTCAGCAAAACTATAGTTGGAATTTCTTGGGGGCTAAGGAAGAAAGCACATCTTTAATCCAAAGGTTATCCCTCTGCTGAATTTCAAAGGCTTGCTACAGACAGTGGGGGATAGAGCTTCCAGGGGGAAAAAATGGGGATTCTTTCATAATCACCACAAATTATTAAGCAACCTAAATAATCTAATTTCTGTCACTTTACTGTATAACATAATTTGCAGAAAGGGGAGGTGTTAGGACAGACTACATATTAGGTGCTGCCATTTGTAAAATATTACAAATGCATTTAAAAAAGATTAGATTTTGCAATGGTTTCATTTGCATTTTAAGGTCTGATCCTGCAAAACCATAACTTCCTTCATATGAGTAGCTGCAATGGCAGACACACTGCTTCTTATCTACATAAAGTTAATGTCTTTCACAATTATTTGCAGGATCTGACATAAGACAGAAAATGCAATTACTTTGTGAGTTACAAAAAAGAAAATGGTCTTTGGAATAGAAGGTGAGATTCTCTGCTGGAGTAAATGATATAGGACCCATTGAATTCAATGGAGCTACCCTGATTCACACCCACTGATATGGCCCATTAATTTTAGTGTATGAAAATGAATCTCTGCTCTAAAAATACCAATTAGTAATAAGCTTTGAGAAAGAAGAAAAAATCAATTTAAATTCATTTTGTGCAATGCACATTTTCTGTTGCTATTTTAGTTAAATTATTATTATGCATAATAATGGCAGGGCAATAGGTGCTGTCACTTTAGGAATTTGTAGCTGTGATGAGTCGTATAAAAGTTAGTGATAGGGAAATTTCAGTAAAGCCTGTCAATTGAATACAATAGTCATTATTATGACTTGGATTAGGGTAGTGTGTCCCATTCCTCTCTGAGATGTCATCCCCGTAGCGCTGAACACATAAAGAGACATTCCACCAGCTCAAAACAATTTACAGTCTAACTAGAAATAAAGGGCAGAGGGGAAGAAGGGAAACCGAGGCAAACAGAGCTTCCATAAGGAACAGAGTTTGGAGTCAGTCTCACGCCTCTTGACTCACGGCCAGGTGCACTATTCAACACATCAGGATGATCCTCAGGAAGAGTCTTTTTTAAATGCATGTGCAAAAGTGAATATGTACTTTGGCACTGAGCCATTTCCAGCATTCAAACTAGCATGCAAGCAAGATCCTGCGTGAACACCCAGCTCTGCAGGCATTGAAACCCCAGTTGGTGCATGGGGTTATTTGCATGCTCATTTTGCCTCTATTCAGCACTCATCCCACATGCATTTGTGCAAAGAAGATCACAATCCTGTGCCGGGAAGTGAAGTGTTGTCTCTAGGCATTGCCATTCAGCCTTGGGTTTTCATCAACAATAAAAGCCTTCTGGGATAAGTGGCACTCAAAGGGATTCAAAGCTGCTTTCCTCGTATTCCAAGCAATCCTGCGGTAGTAATGAACCATAGTCATAGCTGGATTAGTCGCTGTTACTTATAATGTAAGAGCTGAAATGAAAGAAAAAAATTAAGTTTTGCTTCATGCAGTGTGTAATGGAAGGGTGGAACTCACATCCACAGGACATTGCACAGCCCAGAAGTACCAGTTCCTTCGGAAAGTGATTTAAATCCTGGAGGACAAACACAGCAAGGACTATTAAACATTACTGCTGCTAGCTATAGATCACCAGAAGTAGGGAGGATGTGCTGAGGAGATCAGCGCTCACAGATTGCGTGTGCATCCAGTCTTTCCTCTGTAACATGTAAGCGAGCACTGGGCATACTGGACCTTTGTTTCACCCCAGTGTGGCTGGCCAAGGGTTTGCCCTAGTCCCTGTGGCTACAACATCCGAGCCCAAGTGCCACAGTGGTGTAGGAAATTGCTCTAATATTGAAGGTTGTTTTTTTTAAGGAGTAAGAAAGTAAACCCAAGTCATATGAGTATATCAGCTCAGCTACCTGATGGAGGTTTTTCAGGGACTGCTTTGGAAACCTACTGCTCTGTACCTGTAAGAGTATTGACCTGGGAGAGTTAAACCCATTTGACACTTCCCAGGATGACATTAAAGGCATACTACAACAACCAAGAGTTCAGGCTCTAGAGCACAGCAAGCTGCTTCGTGCAACCTGGGGTTTCTCAGACCCTCCAGATACGCACCCGAACATATGGAAGATTGTTATTTTCATCTTCATGATGAAAATAACAGCAGCTGAGACATCAACAGCACCAGTTCACAGAGGCAAGTCATCCTCAGGACATGAGCTCCCTTTCCCCCTGATCCTCCTCTCCCACCAGCCCCTGCTCGTAGTTTCACCTTGTTCTGCAGTTATGAAGTTGTTTCTCAGTGGCAGAGAAAGGGGGAAAAAAGCAACAAAAAAAAAAAACCCAAACCCAACACTTCTTCCTCTAAGAAACCTATTGATAGGCAGATCCTGTGGATTCCTCCTAGAACAGCTATCTTTGAACTGAGGACTTCTTAGTGAAGTTGGGGAGTTTCCTGGGGTTTTACTGTTTTTTTCCTAAATTGATTGTGGAATTTTTAAACAAGGTTGGTGCCTCTGATCTTTTTCTCAGCAGCTGCAAAATCTGTTTCTCCCCCTACAACTTGTTCCACAGAAACCAAGTATTGGAAAAATTAAAGGGGAAAGAACAGCAGCACCATTTGCAGAGCCAGCCTCAAATGAAAGGACGATTCCTACTGCTTTCTGAACAGCCAACTATCTGAAAGAGCTTTGATCAAGTTTTTGGCTTGTAATATTTGTGAATTAAGGATAACTGCAGAAGTTTACTCTAGATTTTGATTTGAATATTGGACACTCCTAAAGATCATTAATCTCCACTGTTTGGTTCAGGTCCCCACTGTGAAATACAAGTTTCTTGTTATTTCTCGTGTGCAGACTTTATTTTTCTGCGCTTTTGACAATGAAATGTCATTTGTAGTTTTCCACTTTTTTTCAGTGCATTTTCCATGTGTTGTTCTATATCTTTTTGTCACAAGGATGTTTTTCTCACTTTGTCAAAGAAGACTGTTTGATTTCAGTGAACTATGACTTTATACCATGCCTGGACCTGGCCTGTTGTTTTTAATGTCAGCCTGTGCCTATAGTTACATGTACAGAGGTTACATTGCTGTGAGTATAAACCCTTTCCCAGGCTCGGAGACACGGACAAGTGGTGGCCATAAAACTGAGAGAAACCTGTAGGGATGAAACAACTCCCAGAGGCAGAATGGGCATCTTTAGAATTACATAAAGAGACACACACACACGTGAATTTCAGGGTGTGCTCTGTTGTTTTTCTAGCTGGAGCTATCACAAAAATGCCAGATGAAGAGTTTTTCCATCTTTCTTAAAATCTGCAAAGTGCTGGAAATCTGTACAAAAGTGTGCTCTAGCAGAGATTTCTGAACCCAGTTTGGCTGTCTTGGGCCATCCTGATAAAGTAAGGATCAGCATCCAAGCACTCGGGTAGTTTTTTACTCCAGTCCTTTTGAGGGACTTCTATCACTAACCCAATCGCATTTATTTCACACTCAACCTTTCCAAATAATGTTGGAACCAGAAAGTTATTTATGTGACCTGCTTAATTGAAAGAGCATTTGCTGTCAGTGATCAAATAAACTGTTATTGATCTTCAGCATTGGAAGCTGCTCACATGGAGCATTCTGGTGCATATTCTTCATTGAGACGCTTCTCAGAAAAAAAAGAATCAGAACACAAATGACTCCAGAGAAAAGAAACTGTGCAAAGCACAAGATGGCAACACCACCAGTGACTGCACAGGAATGTAAAGGCTTTAAAGCACACAACATTCTCAACTCTAAAGACTTAGTGAGAAAAAACTGTTTCACATCACAGAGCAATGGCTTGGCTCTTTGTCTGGGCAAAGAGAGATGAGTCCTGGGAATAAAACAATGGTGCAACGGTCAGTGGGAATTCTGTTTGGTACCTGACCTGAGCAAACCCTCTGCAAGATGTGGGGCAGTCTACTTATTCCCACCCTTCATCTTTTCAATACAGCTGGGCACTATTCTCCTTAACTCATTTAGAAAGTTCAATCTGATCTCGATTTGATCAGAGCTTGAGAGCTGAAGTCAGCTAGAGTCTGCAATACTAAAGGCAAAATCCCTGCATACTTTGAAGATGTCAGTACCTGCATCACTTTTGCCTCCCTTTTAATATAAATTCCTTCCTTCTCTCTAAGAATGATTCAAAGAATAGATGCAATTAGAAAAGTGAAGTGCTCAGATGTTACTGTAATGAGGTCACGGCTGCTCTAAGTATCCTACTAAACAGAACAGAGCCAGGGAGCAAAGTCTTATCCTAGGGCAAGGGGCACAGCCTGGCCTGTACCCACGATGACGCTTATTTGAGCTGATTTGTCTTTTAGTTGGCCAGAGGCAAGCCAGGTTGTAAGACAGCAACTAATTTCAGAGGACTATGACAACCTAGGCTTTGAGTTTACTCCTTGATGCTTTTACTTAGTTCTGATGCACAAAGGAGAAGATGTGACGGTTTTCAAATTCCAGTATTTGCTGGTTTTCCACCTTTTTGAGTTTGAAAGTAGAAACTGAGACACAAGTGGTGGTTATTTACAAGAAACCTTCTGATCCAAAGGCATCATATAGCAGGAGAAAACCCTAAATGGTCGATTAGGAGGTGCTAAGAAGATACCATGCCACACATGCTGTGCACATACAGTCTTTCCCCCCCATCCAGTATCAACCACTGTCAGAAACAAACAGTAGGATGGAAACAAACAGACCTTGTTTTGATCCAGCCTGGCTCTCATGTATTTAGAGTGACATTTAGGAGATGTATCATTTATCATTAATTCTGTGACAAAGCTATTGCTTACATCATGTCTGAGAGAGAGGGAAATATTTGTCCCACTTCTACAGCTGAGACCAGAAGCTTCTGTTGTGTTACGCTTTACTTCTTATAACTTCTTCTGATTGTGCATAGGAAGAATATATCTTAAAGGTATGTGCTTACAACTATGAAGATGTCAAGGGCAGAATTATCTTTGCTTTCAAACTATGAAAGCATTCACAGCTCTGGAGACCTGCTGAGCTAATTATTATACCCTCCCTTTTCAGGCTGCAGATTTACCAGGCTGTAGATAGGATGTAATCTTGTCATCCTGTTCTTGGGATTTGTTTTTCTATTTTTAAGTCAGATCTTATTCAAACTTCATTTTTTTCAGCACAATTTTTTCAGTTGTTTGGACCAAAATACTTTGTATTTTCCTTACTTTGTTATTAAAAAGAAAGGAGATCAAATCATGAATACCCTTACAGACTACAGCCATTTTACTGGTAGAATTACACAGCTCTAAAATATAAGGCTTATAATGGAAACACTAACATAGTCTTGACTACTGCTGCCCTGCTCTAATATCACTGAACTTCCTTTGGGGGCGAAGCTTTGCCTCAGGAACCTTAATTATCTGATGTGGTCAATTACTCCAAGATAATGATGATTTTATCAGGTATTACTGCTCAAATATTTTACGATAGACAGGCTATTTAATTGCATTCTTGACCTACCAAAATGCTTACAGATGACTCAATTAAACACTAAGGAGAGGTAGGGGGAGGGGAAGAAGGGAGGAAGAGCACTTAAAATCCTGGTTTAGAGTTCATTCTGAGAAGTTTGTTCCTCTTGAAAATTTTTCCATCCATTCTTCCTTCTGTCCATCCATCCATCCATCCGTCCATCCGTCCATCCAAGCAAGCAAGCTGCATGTGCAGCATTGCCTGGGCAGGAAGTTTGGATAAACAAACTCAATATTAATGTACAAACAGGAAAGCATGTCCAACCTCCCTCCTGCCGAGGGATTAGAACTGGAAGCTGCACAATCCCTGTGGTGGATTTACAAATCCATTTTAACATCGCTGAGTGTCCCAGAGCAATGAGCATGGTGAGATCAATGTTCTACCACAATCAGGTAACGCAGAGTTCTTAGGACAAGGAGGAACTGTCTGCTACAGCAGCCTCCAGGGTCAGTTTCGGCTCCTTTAAACCCTTCAAGCCCCCAGCTGCAATTCACCCTGAAGTCCGCAGCCTGGTCCATTTTTCTCTCTGTCGGCCCAGCAGTTCCTGGTGCTGGGCTGACATTTGCCAGGGTGGCTGAGGTCGCCCTGAGGACTGCTTTAATTGGCATCTTCGCTTCAGAGGCCGTAATGGGCTGTTTCCCAGGGACAGAACTACCGTGTCTTAAGAATGCTTTGGCTGCAAAGCGAGCATTCCTCAGCCTTGGGCCAGTCCCTGACCTGGATGCTCCTGGTCAGGCAGCAGGGACCTGGCGGACCCTCGCACACGGAGTGGTGGGGAGGAATCCTCCTGGTTCCCCCAGCCAGGGACAAAGCGGTGTATTTCCCTGCCCAGCAGTCGATTTGCTGCTGGTGAAATGGGGCCTGCGTGCAGGGTTCTGAGGGTGGATGATTTCCCTGCTGCTTACAATAATGTTGCTGTAACTGTCAGCAGCGGTGCTAAGGACTCAGCCAAGAGCACTGAGAACAATGGCCCCGCTGCCCTTCGCTTCAATGGCTGCTGGAATTCTGCTGCATTTCTCCACAAAGGTCCCTTTGTCTTTCCACCCTGGAAATAACATGGATTGTTGCAGCATTGTTGCAAAAAACTGGCAACAAACCCTCCTGGGTAAGAATGTGGTTGCCCACTATTGCATCAGGCTGAGAGAGGAGAGAAGACGTTTTATGGGGTTTGCTCAGAACACTTTTTGTGAGAATATTATTCCCATTTTATGGGGTTTCACAACAGCGTTTTCATGGGCAGCATTTTGATCACTTTCTGTTATGTTTTCAGCCCCACTAATACTCTTTTCAGTCACAATCCAAAGCACAGCATCCACAAATATTCCCAAATATATCCTAAATTGCCCAGGAAGGAAACAATTTTCCTATCTGAAATTAGAACAAAATATGATTCTGTAATGTCAAATTTTAGCAAACCAAAACGCTGCAGCAATTGGTTTGGATTAAGTGAAAACAGTTTGGTTTGACTTTTAAAAATATTACTATCATTAGTTTTCATATCAAGATGAAAAGTCATATTGAAACTACTGTAATTCTCTCATTATTAAGCAGAGTGACAACTAACAGTCAAAGGAAACAGAAAAAGGCAGCGAAGTCCTCAGCACTGTGCAATCCGTTCTGATTTCATTCCATATTATGTAAGGAAGGAACATTTTTTAGTGAGTGAAATGGTGAACTGAGGCCAGGAAGCGTGGGCTCCGTGCAAACAGCGTGCACCAATAGCAATGACCTAAAGAATTTCCTGTGCTTGCAGACCCTCCTTGCACTGCCCACACGGTGCTCTCGATGGGCACCCAGATGTGCTGCCGTAACACAACCTGCCAGCGGTGGTTTCTCTGGTTTTGTAAAGATACACTGACAGGAACTCTCGTTTAGGAAGCCCAGTGCAAGCCGCACATCACACTCTGTGCTATGGCATTTGGAGGTGAAACCGCTGTGCTGATCCCTGCAGATCAGCCTCACCCTCTATGAAACAGTTGATGAAGCGTGGGCTCACTTCAGTGGGTACCTGCTGGCACCCCCGTGTCCAGAGCAGGGATGCAGGCACCAGAGCTACTGCACCGGGTGCGGCAGACACCCAGACCCCAGGGGCTGTATTCCCTGCAGCAAGGCATCCCTCTCCACATACCTCCTCACCAATCCAGATCCCTGCGAGCTAAAGCACTTTCGTGCCCCGGCACCCGTATACCCACTCCCTGCCAGCTTATTCCAAATATTGCAAAGCCAATGTTATGCCTGCAATGCTTCAGCTCCTTTTTACAGTGCATACATATTTCAGAGTTACCACTTAATACAATTATAGTTCATTTAGCCAGCAATTACAGTAATAGGAAGACTGGCAACCACTGTCATTCAGACTGTGGAATATCAATGTTGCACAGAGGTACTTTTATTCATCCTATGGAGTGTCTCCTTCGTTAGATGCACTTACTCTGGAATCACAAGGTAAAATTAAGATCGCTCTTTTTTTGGTATTGTTTTGTTTTGGCTTTTTTTACATTTATCCATATACTATTTGGTTTCCAGACAGAAATATAGTGTATGATATCCTGAGGCCCCTTCCAACCTGATTTATCCTATGATTGTGTGAATTATCGGATCTGTTCTTTCAGCAGATCCATTTTCTATTGCATTTCACCTGACAGAGGTGAACCTTTGACAAACTGTTTCTTAGAGGCAACTCAAAATATGGTTGTTCATGGACAGTGAAATAGAAATTGAGAGTTTTCTTAAAATCTTTTTTACAACGTTTTCTTTATGTCCAGATTTCATAAATTTATGTCAAGGAAGGCACTGAAATAGGTGTTCCAGTTAATCCTTATTTTAACAGAGTTCTGAAGAATCCACATAAACATATGGCTACAGTTAAGCAAATGTGCACTAGGCAGGAATGAAGTGCTGAATTACAGATGTAGTGCTTCCAAAAGAAAGCTAAGACTATAACCACATCTCCTGAGTTTTAAATCCCCTTTCTCAGTCACTTAACCCTGCTGCAGCAAACCTACTCTGGACTGACGGTTCAAATAGCTCTTATATTTGCATTTCACTATGTGAATGGCCTTAAAGATTAAGACTTGCACAGGGCAAAAGAAGATGTGTATTGTACCTGGAATATTTAGTCCTCAAAAGGGGGTGACTGGAGGTGGGAGGCTCCCTTTTTTTGTCCAGAAAAGAAGATCCTTAACCCACTGCCATTGCTGCAGGGAGTTGCTTCACAAGGAGAATAATGATATTTTCACAGGTTGCCAAACTTTTGCTGTAGAAGAGCCTCTTGGCAGCAGATCCACTTGGTTCGATGAGCATTACTGAGTTTCCTCGTTGATCTGTTTGTCTCCGCATGGTGCCGTCTTTTGACGGTGTTACATTATAGCCCCTTGTTCTTATGATAAATTATTTTAATCCATCATCAGAGCACACTCTTGCTCTAGTGATGGATTAGTGTTATGCATCATCAGGGCGAGAAGCATTGATAATGTACCAGAAGAACCCCCAGTGACAGTGGAAAAATCTGCCAAAAGAATTAATTTGCACTGCACCAAACTGAAACCAGAGATAAAAGTGCACTTACAGTTCACAGCAAAAATTCCATCAGAAGCAGCACGGCCAGCTCCAGTGGCAATCCGAGGGAGGTATAAGGATGCAGACATAGTCACCTAGCCACATGGCAGTGCTGGGACTGTGCCTTTGCACCAGAGAGTTGTGCAACTGGCATTGACATAGAATCATAGAATCCCAGACTGGTTTGTGTTGGAAGGGACCTTAAAGCTCATCCAGTTCCAACCCCCTGGATGGGCAGGGACACCTTCCACTGGAGCAGGTTGCTCCAAGCCCCTATGTCCAACCTGGCCTTGAACACTGCCAGGGATGGGGCAGCCACAGCTTCTCTGGGCACCCTGCTCCAATTCTTACAGTAAAGCATTTCTTCCTTATATTCAGCCTAAATCTCTCTGGTTTAAGTTTGAACCCATTACTCCTCATCCTGCCACTCCAGTTCCTGATGATCACCTCTCCAGCATCCTTGTAGGCCCCTTTCAGATACTAGAAGGCTGTTAAATGCACATGCACAAAGGTGTAGGTGTCCTGTGTGTCCCTTCGTGGTATCAGAGCAACCCATTTTGGAGCACAGAGTCTAAAGGGACCTGAATTCATTGGGGGTCTCACAGAGTTAGGTACAAATCTGCGGTGCAGATATCCCCCACTGTGCTCATTTCTTGTAGAGCTAAACTGCAGCTGCCTTCTGCATCCCCCAGCACAGGGCTGCGTGCACGGGAAGCTGAGCCAGGAGGGGCAGCCCTTAGGGATGGTGTGTGGTACAGCCCCACTTCTCAAACCCTGCACCACATCCTTCAGGATTTAACTCATTTGATGCTGAGAGAAGTTGCAGTAGATGTTTTGTGCCTTCAATACAACTAGTAACTAATTCCTGCAGTATGGACATAACCGAACCACCGAGCGCACCAAAATGTCAGATCAGAGCTACATAATGATAAAAGTCTAGAAAGTCTGCATTTTAACCTCTGAATTCTAAGAGCTTTATTTGGGCTCAGTCACGACTTCCTTTAACTTCAGCTGTGGAAATAAAAAAACCCAACCAAACAAAACTCCCCAGTGTTTTCTTATTTACGCTATTGTAAAGAAATGTGGCCCTCAGTGTATTTTTCTTCAGGTTCATGGTTAGATCTATTCTCCCATACCTCGCAGTACAACTGTGATGATAAGCATCAAGAAAACCAAAGAAAACACATGAGGTTGAAATTGAACATACCATCATGAACACATAAACACATGAAATTGAACATACTATCATTCATCTTCAGGTAAATCTGTAATACAGAACACTGAACAATGTTGGCATTATGAGAGGCTGGGCTCTCAACTCATCCCATAATTTCAGTGATAAGTGAACCAGTCTATTGGCACCTGGGCTCTCCAGGGACTGCTCTGCATTGCACATCCTAACGTGTCTCTAAGTGCCTGCAGATACTTCTCAAACAGGATTTTCCACACTTTGGAAGGCAAGCCACAGAACCCAAATACAGAAGTCGAATTTGTGACCCCTGCTTATGAGGCTGGTACTTTTGCATCCAGCCATCTGCCTCTCACTGTCAGAACTGTCACACTTGCTCTTCATGCTACCTCATCTCTGTCAGCATTTTGCCTACCCCATTTTTCTGAGGAAGGTGGGAGTAACTTTACAAACAAGCAGTGATGGAGTCATCTGCTGTGATTTGACAGACTTAGGGACAGGGCTAATGTTTTAGAAAGAGTTCTGGCAGGGCAGGGTATGTCCTGAAGAACAGGACATGTCCAAGTTAAAAGATAAATGGCAAAAGCAAGTAGTTATGCAGTGGAGTTAATGATTTGCCATAGTTTTGATGGCAGAAAGGCTTTCTTCTCATTGACTGCCTTTGGCACATGGACTAGTTTGCCCATGGGATTACTGAAAATTACTGTGGTGGGGGCTGTTTCCCCTGTTGGTGCAAGACACATCTGTCCCCATGCTGCTTGTCCCAAGCAGATGTTGCAGGATTTGGAGCCACCGATGACACTGACACCTTTTCATTGGCTTTGCTGAGCTTTTCATCAACTTGTGGAATCAGTGGTGTGTGTTCATCCCATGTCACTTTTGGGTTGTGCAGAGAATGATCCCAGGCAGCTACCAGGACTTGCAATTCATTATGCACATAAAGCACTAATGGATAGTTGGTCTAGGAACTGAACTTCCTTGAAGTTTATAATAATTACTGTGTTTTCCTAGTGTAACCTCTGAAGAACAAGCCTGAACACATCTCCTGTCAGGCATTTCATCTGTAGTTACCTTCTCTTTAGTGTGGGCCTCAGTCCTGCATTTGACCTGACACCTGAACAGGATCCAGGGTGAGATTTGACTGTGGAGTATGACATGGAGCTATAGCTTCTTCTTGACTTCTGATTGAAACCCCTCTGCCAGCAATCCCAGGAACATACCCGAGCGGCTGTGATTTATTGCTGTGTTATCATGCCTGTCTGCCTCATTACAGACTTTGAATTTTATCAGGCAGCTTGTCCTCTAGTGTCTGGTAACCCATTACTGTGGTCTGCAAAGAAGTCTTAAATACTTTGCCAAACACTGCTGATAAACTGGGAAAGAGCTTGAGCACAGCTTCAGGTTGCCTAAAGGAAATTCCAGAGAGCACGTTCCACTTTATTGTCTAGTTCACAGTGTGAACTGGGAATTATGTTGAAGAGTCACTCTCTACAGAGCTAAACTCCCCTTTAAAGACTGTGCCATACTGGATTACTGCAGATGGACTTGTCTCCATCCAAAGACCGCTGAACTCAGTAGGAGTTTTTCAACTGACAACAGTGAGAGCAGGACTCAGCCCCCAGTCTGAAACCAGACACTTCAGAAGAAAATGAAAAAAATCCTGAATTCCTTTTTCCTTTACCATAGATAAAGCTGGTAGGAAAAATGAGAATGGACGAGTGCCTGCACGACATGGGGGACATGTACCTGTTGCTCCACACTTGTAAAATAATTCTATCTTAAAGGATAAAATAATCAATAGTGCTTTGTGCAAGTCCTCTGCAGCAAAGTGAATGTCACATGAAACTGTAGTTTGTGCTCTGCTATAGATTTATTCTTTTCTTTTGAGGCTGGCTTGCCTTAATGTTCCAAGGAGGAATGAGCTGACACCCATCTGCTGGGGTGGCCACCAGCCACCCTCCCTCAGCAAGACTGATTCTTTTAACCCTGCTCATTTCTCCACCACTTCAAATGGCTTCACCTGTGATTCTGATGCCTCAGATGACTTGGCTGGTATGAGCATAAAAGGCGAGCAGGTTGGGAACCCTGCTCTTCAAGGCAGATGCTGGGAGCCTACAGAGCTGCCCCCTTCACATCCCCATGTACACACATACACAGAGCTGCCCCCTTCACATCCCCATGTACACACATACACAGAGCTGCCGCCTTCACATCCCCGTGTACACACATACACAGAGCTGCCCCCTTCACATCCCCATGTACACACACACACATACACACACACTCTGAGTCTTTCTGTCTCTCTCTAGTTTTTCCCTTAGGGCAGTCTTCTAAAAAGTTTTTTTCCAGGTTGTAAAAGGCTGATTCCATACAGGAACAGCTTAGTGCTACAATGACATGATTTGTGGCTTCCAGGCTCCAAAGCTCTAATTTATTCAGACAATTAGCAGCAGCCCTGTACTCTTGACAAATTCTTCACTTGTGTGCAGCTACTACACAACAAGGTGCTTTTAAGAACTGTGCCTTATGGATTAAAAGACTCCCCCCCTCCTTCTTTTTCCTCCTTATTTGACAAGTTCTTTTCACAGTCAATGAAAATTAATACAGCAGGTTAGAGAGGTGATATACAATAATCCAGCCAGCCAAGAAAGCATTGTCTGAAAAGAGCAAGTACAGAGCCTACAGGAACGTTCAATACACAAAAGGGAATGCTTCAGCGCTTGCCTTTTGGTAAAGTTATTTCACCCTTCACATAATCCTCCAGCGTTACTGTACCAGATGTCACTGTGATACCATTAATAAGTGTAAATGGTATTTAAGTGTGGGTTACCTGTTCAAAAGCACACATCTGAATGTCTACCCCAGCACTCAGGTGGCTTTCCCTGGACCACAAACTGGTTGGGACATCAACTGCCCGTGCAGAGCCCCCCCCCCGCGCAGTGCTGAGGCTCACAGAGGTACAACATGAACCAGCCCAGACCCTTTTTCACATGCAAGCCTGACGTTAAACCAGAGTTATAAGATCAAGACGCAGCTCTAAACCCTGCCCTCCCCCAGTACTGCTGAAGTGCAGCCTGGTCAACATCCAAATCCCATTCAAACTGGGACCTCGACTTTCAAGAGCTACGACTCTGCCCATTCTTACACCAGCCCCTCTCAGCAAAATGAGGACAAAAGCAAGCAAATAATCGTGGGATTCATTGCAGGGGAGAACCCTGAGCTGATACCTGGACTAGATTTTAGGATGACGTACACGGGGCCCATTTCACTCCAAAAGACCTGCAGTGATGCCTTCCTTGCAGCCCTGCAGGGCAGTCATACAGATGGGAAATGACATTACTGATTTATACCACCAACTTCATACTATACTTTATAAACACCAACAACTTGGGAAAAACGGTGGGGTTTTGGCCAGACTGAAACCTGGTAGAATGCAATTTTAAGCAAACAGCAAGAAGGTAATAGATTTTTTTTCCCTAACTGTGGGCAGAGATAAAGAGGTTTAACAGGTCACATATTCATAATAAATGATTCCTCTGGAGCTCAGATGCTGGTGTGAATGGGTATCCTAGAAATACCTGGAGGGTTACAGAGGTGTCTGTAAAAACTGCAAGACCTGGCCCGCTATTGCTTTTGCTCTGCATTATACAGCATTCAGCTCAGCAACAGCAGGGCTGCACCCTGCAGCAAAGGAAAATTCAAAGTATTTGGCTTCATGTGGCAAAACAGCGCTTGTTCAGTGGAACTAACTTAAGCAAATTCCTCTTAATTAATAAACAGAAGTTTTTTCTTTCAACCAAAGCAAGATCGCTATCGAAACAGAATGAGGATCTTTAAAAAGATCTTCTCTTGTTTAGGAATGGATTTTTTTTTCCCCCGACACTGAAAGGGGAAAAGATGAAATAAAACAACAGTTGAATCAACACATCTGTTAATTGAAAATAATTTGTAATAGTGAATCAAAATGCGTTTTGGAAAATAACATCAACAACTTAGAAGAGAGTGTAAGTTAAAAAGAGAGACCTGTGGAAAGATGGGCCTGTGGGTGCAGGAGGGTCTGGTGCTTCCCAGGCTTTAACACACTGCTTGGGGACGGGGCTGCTTTTCCTGGCGCTGGCTGCTGTGTCCGTGGATGTAGTTACACATCTGTAACTCCCCTGTAGCTTTCAGGGGAGTTATGCTGGTTGATACCTCCTGGTGATGTGACACCTCAGTGTGCAACCCTCAGATGTTAATGAGACAAAGGAAAAGCAAGACATCATCTTGGTGAAGGTGATTCCTAGAGCACCAGGGTACAGGATTTCAAAGTGTTTGTCATTTATTTGGGAGCCCACCTTAACAGGCTTCCTTTTGCTTTTTATTTCTCAAAGAACAAGTTTCCTCCCCCCTCTCTCATCGCTTTTCTTCTCTGCTACCACCTTCCTTTGGGTTAATCTCCCTAAACAGAGACATAAATACCATATCAGATTTTCTTTTACTTGGCTGCGAGTCAGGTCTGCTGTGCTGCGAGAGCTTGTTGGGGCTGCAGAACCTGTATCTGCAGCAGCTGCTGCACTTTGCATTGGAAAAAGAGTCAGGAAAGAGCTACCTTTTTTTTTGGGTTTCCATTAGTTGCTATTTTAATTGGGGGTTAAAAAAAAGGTTAAAACAAGCTGGGGGAAAAAAGGAAGGGAAGGGAAGGGAAGGGAAGGGAAGGGA
>NW_009927686.1:17527-18809 GCF_000696875.1 Nestor notabilis | reverse complement strand
GAAGGGAAGGGAAGGGAAGGGAAGGGAAGGGAAGGGAAGGGAAGGGAAGGGAAGGGAAGGGAAGGGAAAGGAAAGGAAGGGAAGGGTGAGCACTTCCATTTATTTTAGCTTCTAATATGTCTTCTCTCAGATGCAAACCCACCAAATAAGACCAGGAATGTGTGTGTGAAAGAAAGATCAAAAAAAGCCTAGAGAAGACGTGTTCATGGTCAGTGCAGCCTCCTGGTGGGACAACTGAGCAGTGGGACTCTGCCACTGCAAAGGTGGGCTTTGCTTTGCTGTCAGGCATCAGCACGACCAGCAGGACCCTCTGGGCAACATTTGTCAGGAAATAAGGAAAGAGGAGCTTATGCAGGAATATTTTAGGCATGCTTTATTAAAATAGGGAACACTTCTTCCGCTCCTGCTTAACCTTACTCAGAGCCCCCCAAAAGGCAATAGAGCCCCTACAGTGAGGTCTGTTTATTTTCTGCTCAGTTGGAAAGCAAAGGTCCCATTACTGTTAAAGGGAGTTACAAGTATTCATCAAAGAAAGAAATGACCCATAAAGGCAGTTAAGTTAGTTTTATTCCCGCTGCATAAGTCAACCTCTTTTCCATATATAAAATGGTGGGGTTAGAAAAGGATATTCATCAGGCAGTCCACTGATTTGACTGGCTGCACTTCCCCAAGTACTTTATAATTTGTAGTTATAAATATATATGTTTTTAATAATCAATTGGTATTTAAATAACATACAATAACTGTCTTATTAAATCCCACGTTTTAGAATGAATAAGCAGTTAGACGTTAAAGACATGGGTACCAAACAGCCACAGGATTTCAGACCCTTTTCTTTTTTATATACGAGCCATAAATATCACTATGAAATTACTTGGTTAGCCAAGGCTCAGGGTGAAGCCAGCAGAAGACCCTGCTCTCTGATGCTGCCTTTAAGTGATCATATACTTTTCTGGTACGATGACTTTTTAAACAATAACCACACATTATTTTCTTTGGCCACCTTTCACAGTTCAAAAGGGGTGGCCTCAAACTCCAGAGCTGAAGTAAAGCAATGTGTCCTCAAACCAGAGCCCAAAAAGCGAGGAGCATCTAATAGCAGGTTTGAGATTCTTGGTCTCAGTCAGTTGGGTCCACACTATTATTTCCAGCAGTTAAGTTCATGCATTGCCTCAAGAGGAGGAATAAAAATCCCCAGGAATGAAAAGAAAAAGGACAGCACTCACTCCTACATGCACAAAGGGATCTGGCTTTGTCTTTCTCTGATGGGGACTCGCGCACA
>NW_009927686.1:0-17496 GCF_000696875.1 Nestor notabilis | reverse complement strand
CTTTCCCCTGATGCTGCTTTTCTTTTAGAAGGAGCAGTTGTGCTCTGACCAGGGTCCAGTCCCACTCCTCTGTCAAGGGCATGACTTAAATGAGAATGCAGAGCAAAGAGCAGAGCAAAGCAAACCTACCCTAGGTGGTAGGCTGGAGAGGGGATGGTTTGGTATCATGGCACATGGCCCTGGCCGGCTGCAGCACCCAAATCCATCGGTGCTGGTTTGCACGGTGAGGGGGAAGTCATTGCAAGGCAGGAGAGAAGCCAGCGGTGTCCATGAGTACTGTACTGTTCCCTGGATCCCCGCTGGAGATGGACACCATCCAGCACCACCAGCTCTGGTCTGCACGGGGCACCCCTTGGGAGGCAGCTCCCAGCATCACGCTGATGTAATTTCTGGGTTTCAGACTGTGTCTCAGCCTACCCCAGCTACCAAACATCATGTGCCTCCTGCCTTCCCAATCCCTTTGCACACTCCAGGGCAAAGCGGAGGAGAGAGGAGAGGAGCAGGACACAGGCTGTGCAGGTGCAGATTTCAGGAGGAATTCAGAGTGTTTGTGAGGAGCCAGTTTGCAGCTTGACCTCCCCTTGGTTAGAGAAAAGCAGAGTCGTTGGCATGAGTTGGAACAGTATCCTGCTCCTATTCCTGGACTTCATGCCCTCTCCTGACATTCAGCAGAGGATGCCGCTGGTCCCTTAGGGCAGGCTGGTGCCAGTACCTAACCCTCTGCTTCAAGGTGGACCTGAAGCTGGTTGGGAAGAGAGACGATTTCCTGGTGGTTGTAAAGGGGCATGAGTGGATGGGGTGCTGGTGGGTCCTCAGGGCAGATGCCTGTACAGGTCAGGACATGACGTGAGTGCTGGATTTGCTCCTGCCCCTAACCTGCAGGCAGCAGCTCTTACCCCTCCTGCTCCAGCAGCTCACCAGCCCTTGGCCTCTTCTTTCTTCTTTTCTTTATTACATAATTTTTTCCTTTTAACCCTCAACTGCACTGAGATTTGCTCCTCAGCACAGAGTCCCTCTGGAACTTATCACCACTCCACCTGTGCAGTAGGGCCCACGCTGGACCACAGAATCATGGAATCACACAATAGTTTGGGTTGGAAGGGACCTCCAAAGCTCATCTAGCCCAACACCCCTGCAATGAGCAGGAACATTCAACTAGATCAGGTTACCCAGAACCACATCCAGCCTGGCCTGGAATGTCTCCAGGGATGGGGCATCAACCACCTCTCTGGGCAACTTTGACCCCCCTCATTGCACAAAATTTCCTCCTCACATCAGGCTGAATCTCCCTCTTTGAGTTCCAAACCATTACCACGCTCCCAGCAACCTCGCTCTCCCTGCGGAGGACAAGAGCAAGTCACAGATAAAGTTTACCAGCAGCCTCACTCCAATAACTTTTCCCATCACACTTTTTTTCCCCAGTTCCCCCCCCCCCCCCCCCATTTTATTTTAGGCGCCTCTGAGAGTTCAACTGTCGCCTGAGGCTTCAAACTAATTTTCTCTTCAGAAATGATTGCAGAAAGCCGCATGCATAATAAATCCCGTTATTGCTCTTGTTATTAAAATAGGTTGTTAGGGATGTGGACTTGGAGGCCTTTTTGTCTGATGACAGCAGTTCTTCTTAGCTAGGCGCTTATGGCTTATTGACTAAGGCTGCCAGGTTCAGGAAAAAAAAGAGTAAGGAAAGAAAATCAAAACGAGAAGGAGCTGTGGCTGCTGTTTAATAGTGAGAAAGTTGGGATGATCTAAGGCAGTTCTTTTAATCATGTCCGTGGGCCGTGTTTGAAAAGACGGTGCGTTTCCAGCAGCTCCAAGGCTGTACCGAGGGCCCACAGAGAGCATCTGTGACGAGCTCTTTTCTGGAGCAAGGATTAATTGATATTTCTTTAAGATGATTTATTTGAATGGTTAATTACTATTCTGTGGCTGCCAGGACTGCATAGCCTCACCATGCTGGGCACTCAGTAAGCCCCAGTGTCAACGAGATGAAGCATTTGAAGAGATGAACAGGCTGAGGGACTGCAACAGAAATGAACAGGGCTGTTCTCCTTTTTCAGATGGGGACTGACACCTATGGGGGCACCCAAAAGGCCAGCATCAGGACTGGTAATTGAAGAAACCCTTGTAAGTTCCTGCTTGGCATATTGACCATCAGCTCACATTTCCTCATCTTGTTCCAACTAACCACACGCTTCATCCAGCAATCTGAAAGGTTTAGGAACGCAGAGCAGAGCCCCTTTAAAATGAAATGTGGTTAAAGCAGCAAATCTCCTGTGAGAAGGTATTCTTAAAACAATAAAAGGTTTTCAAGCAGGTTTGATAAGGGAAAGTACGCTGTCCAATCATTAAATGGAACCATTTTCTGGTTACCACACGAAAATGTGCTTCATAAATCACTGTTCCCCTGTGGAATGAAAAGCTAATCATAGATGAGGCCATGCACTCAGCCAGTTTCTTATGCATGGAAACTATGAAGCAGGGTGTGTTCCAACCTGATGAAACCAAACATGTCATATCCATACTGGAGACAGTGCCAGAACTGGCAGAAGTCTCATAGGGAAACTTCTTGCTGCAGGCAGAGGGGGCAGGGGCGATGCACACACCGCTGCAAGGGAACATGTTACTTCCATCGCGCTTTCAACACAGGCCTGGCAAGCAGAGAGCATTGCTTTGAGCCACCACCTCTGCCAAGAGCCACCAGCATGAGATGAACTGAGAGGAGATGTTCAACGCCTCCCTGGCAGTTTGATGTCTGCCTGCATCTCACTCCCACAGGGAGGACACTGACTCTGAAATCTCCCCTTTAATATACATGCAGATGATGTTATGCAGTGGTTGACAATTAATGACTATTTTAGCATCAAAGAAATATGTGTTGTTTAAAGATTTATTTATTCATTTATTGCCCAGGGTCAGGATAGCTTTTATACTGTAGCATCCCAAAGAGGAACCTCTGGAGATTCTGTTGTCAAAACTGTAATATCATGACACTCCAGGCCTTGCTCTCCTTTTCAAGTACTGGGTATCCATACCCATATGACCAGTGAGCTTAACCTCTGCAGAGCATAAGTTACTCAGCTAGCACAGCGAGTAGGGTCGGGCACGCAGTAGATCCTAGTTCACATGTCAGATTTATCCTGGGAACAACTAGATCACGTCCTTTGGCTCTGAGCTGTTGAAGCATATTGCAAGCTCAAGGTGATGGGGATGCACCACCTCATTTCTGGTGCCAATGGGCTGAGGTTTTGCTGGGGACTTCAGCAGAGCTGGGACTTAACCCTCTCTGTTCAAGAACTGTGTCACTGCCTGGCTTAGGGTGTAAAAACAGGTGCTGTAAACTGAGAAGACAACTGAATGTAACAACACAGAAGAGGAAGAAGAGTTAAATCTAGGAAACACTTACCCAAAGGAGAAATATGGTCACTCAAAAGCTGTCAAGACTAGTTAATGCAAAAACTCCTGTAGAAAATATAGAGTCCATTAGAGAAAATACAGACCCAATTGCATATTTAACATGTTGAGAGCCCTAATTTGCAATTCTTGATCCATCTAAGTGTGGAAACTGACACTAGATGTGACTAAATGAAGTAGGATGTTAATACCTGAAGTGCCCAAATTAAAACCAACATGCCTGGCTTCAGCAAGAAGAAAAAAACTCAGGCACTGCTTCCTCGCCCATGTTCCAATTATAGGTGGATTTTAAAGAATGCAATTCATGACCCAGCAATACAGAAGCAATTACAGAAATGGAAAATGACCAAGCCATTCTCAGGTATTCATAGAAAATTGGCATCTCCTGAATATCGAATTGTGCTGGGTCCTACCTTTCTATAAACACAGAGATCAATAATTATCAGTGAAATGCTGTGCTAACGTCTGAAAGCTGGCAGGACTGAAATAAGAAATGCCATTCATGTGTTACTGCCTGAAAGAGAGAAATGGTCTTTCCCGTTCTCTTGGTGAATACACTCCTTGGCCTTGTGATGAGGAACAATTACGGACCACGGCATTTGCACACTCAGGAAAGGAGTGAATGAACAAATGTTGGCTACAGCTGACTTGTTCTTCTCCATGATGAACACTACAATGTTCCTAGTCCTCCTATTTTGAAGCCTACAGAGCTGCTCCACCATACATCTTCATGGGGAGATGGTGCGTTAAAAACAGCTGCTCTTAGGAACTCCTTAGAGAGTCATTGAATAACAAAAATGTTTATTGTTAACTGTCCAAAGATCTTGAGGCACTTTCCAAAGGAGATAACATCACCAACCTTACTGTGTGGGCACAGGTGAGTGATGGAAATCACTCAAGCTCTTAGGAGCAGGATAGGACGTGGACTACAGTTGATGCCCCTTGACTCTGAGCATCAGACCCCTGCCTGTTTACCTTTCTGCTTCTTTCCTGCACTCTTCCGTCCTGGAATATCACAGAGGCAGCTGTGCAGTCCAAGAACTGCAAGTTCCTCATTCCCAAACTCCAACATCTTAGGGTTTTCTTCACTCCACCAGACTTCAGAGTTTGGGAGAATAAAGGCAGAAGGGAACAAATAAGCTAGAAAACATATCATCATCATTACAAACATAAAAAGCTACAAATCTGTCACACTGCAGAAACTCTCACTTCATTGTTACTGTGATTTATTGGGGAGCTAATTTTAAACAAGTTTTCTTTTCCAAAACCACAACACAAAAACAAACTGAATAAGCAAGCCAGAGGACAGAAGCTAGTCACTACCGGACAATTTAAGCAATAATCTCATTTGCTTTGTAGTATAAAAAGCAATAAAGGGCTGTTTACTGAGTGAATAAACACTGAATGAATCACAAAAAGCTCTTTATTGCGATTATACTCCAAGGCAGAGGAGATTATTGTTATTACACAAGAAGGCACAATGTGAAAATTTAACTCAATGCGCCAGATTTTCAGACTGTTTCCCCGGTACAATTGTGTTCGGGGAGTACATTGTGTCTAATCTTAGCACGCTGTTTTGACAATTCCACATGCAAATCAGGTGGTGGGGTACAAATGCATTTAATTAACTATTTACAGCCAATTTATGCAAGCCTGGTGGCTGGACACGTGTTTTGCACAAGCAATGGCATGCTGAATGGGTTTGAAAATCAGTTGCCCGGTGTGATGTGTTTAGCCCTGCAGGAGGCCGCCAGACGTTCTCTAGTGAGGAGCCTCCCAACCACATGTTCAAGGTGCATGGTGTCTTCTCCTCACAGGGTAAAGCTGCACAGTCTCCACATAAAGTTAGTTTCAAGGAGCCGGAGAAGCAGTAAGAACAACATTGATGAGTAAAACATTTCCCTTTTTTCCCTTCGTGTGTTTCTAGCACGCTGCTTTCCTGTCGGGCAGTCTTCTCTTGCAGTCCTGAGAAAGAGCTTGTGCTGAAAAAAGTAAAGTTAATCCATGCAGATCGGGTTTTCCTTCTTCTTTTGTGTGGGTCTTCCTGCTGCCAGACCTCTGTGGCAAGAGCTTCTCCTCCTGCCTGGTCAGCAGGGATAAATTCTGGTGCAGTTCAGGTGTGCCATGCTCAGCCTTGCAGAAGCCACCAGCCTTTTATATGTGTGTGTGTGTCCCAGGCACGTGTTCAGACTACAGCACTGCCTTATGTCCAGGGATCTTGGTTAGCCTCTTGATGTGTCCCCATGCCTCCTTGTGCACTAGTGTTTCAAGTGGTCCTAGTCTCCCCTCAGCTGATGCAATGGACATCATCTCCCTCAATAATTCTCTGCCTCTAGCTGTTGGGGATTTTCTAATTCTCCACTGGAGACCTTTGTGTTCTGATCCAATAGAAGTAGTTAGTGAGATGTGGTCTTCCACCATTGCCTTGTTTTCCTGTGAAGCCTGCTGCCTTGGCAAAGGCACCAGCATCTGCACTGAGAAGTGGCAGGAGATGATGTTCCCAGTTACAGAAGATGCTTTCAAGTAGAGAAGCTTTTCCCGCTGGGACTGTTACAGATTGAAAACCTGCACAGCTCATGCACAGAGCTGGATTATTAACACACGATCACCTGCCAGTTCTTGACTGAGAAAAGTGGGTTAAGCCCTGAAGACAGGGTGGCTAAAACTTCATTCTCCTTTTACATGTATTTGTGAAGCTGCTGAGAACCATCTCCAGCGTGGCTTGACTGGCGTCTGACCATGAGAAACAGATAATATATGAATTAACCTTTTTGGGTTTTTTCTTGGTTTCCACTTTTAATGTGCTTGGGTCTGGTGTTTGACCATGAGCATTGATGGGTGTGGAAGAAAACGCAAGTGAGGCAAAGGACTTTCTAGTATTGAAGAGAAAATACCTATAGCAGAACTAATACAGCATGTTAGGAGATACAGTTAGAAAAGCAGGCTTAAACATACAAAATACGTGTGAGAAGTTCATTGTGGATTTTTTGGCTTGTTTTTAGTTGCCTTTGGGTTTTGCTTTTTTGCCCCCATTTGAAATGCTTCAGTCACACAGTCACACAGAGGGGATAGAAGCAACATAATGGGATATTGGCAATCAGTGTCATCAGACAATAATAATAAGATCCTCTGCTTGGATGCAGCAAAGAATCCTCCTGATTTTTTCCAGAATTGGAGGTCTGCTCCACATATTTGGTTTGATTTCTGAGCAATCCAGTAAGCAAGGAGCTAAATTCACAAGAGTAATTTGGAGCAAATAGTTCAAATTAGCTCTGGTATTTGTCCAGTTTTGGGGGCAATTAAATAGATCCCAGGGATTTGGGTTTTATTTATTTTTTAATGAAACTTAAACAGCCTCCTGACTATGTTCTTTGTGAGGCTCACATCAGTGCAGTGCTAACAGCACAGGGAACAGACGCTGGAGAAACAGTGTAAGTGCTGATATTTGAAAATATGGCCTTTTGGATCTATTTTAAGCCAAACCTCCCATGTGGAAAAGAGGCATCAATTTGGACCACTCAGGTAAAGAGGAGGAGTGTAGGAGCCTTTGTCATCAGCATTTCCTCACCTCACCTATCGTATTACTACCATAAGGAAAAAGCAAGAGCTGTAATTGCCAACAAGAGCAAATGATGGTTAAAGTAAAATAACAAAAAGGAAAAAGAAAATATAGAATATTATGGGAAGTGTACATGGAAAAACCCCACAGACCTTAAAAACATCAATCCCTGAGCTCAAAGCAATGGATTTATTTTTTAAATTGCTAAATAAACAGGAGGCAGGAACAGAGGGGGCTGCCGTGGATGAGAATAGAACGTATTTTGTTGCTGATAGTTCTGAATCTCCTTTGAAGGTTTATTTTGCGAAGGCTGAAGCTTTCAAAATCCTGAGTTCAATTCCTTTGGGCTGCTGGCCTCTGTAAACACTTTCATGGACGACCAGTAGGGAGAGAGGAGCTCTGGCCCTAGAGAACAACGCCTTCATGTTCAAGACACGATTTCTTTGAGTAAGATGTGGTTTTGGCTGTTCCTTTCAAACCACTTACACCTGGTTTACTTCAGCAGTGCTGGGCAGGATATGGTAAAAGACCTGGAGTGTTAGGACCAAACATACCAGATGTTCCTACACATACATTCTCTGTTGCAGCTGAACTCCTAGCAGCAGCCTTGTCCCCCTTTTCATTCCCTTCACCACAATTCAACAATCTAAGAAAACATTATTTTTTAATACTTCTTTTTCTCTTCCAGCTCTGACTCTCATTACCCTTTTGGCAAAATCCAACTTAGCTTTAATTCTCCTTAGCAGCAAGGCTCTGGTGCTAGCATTTGCTACGTTTAAGAACTCGCTGCTCTTACAGCGTATTTCTGCATTCAGACAAAGCATCCTTTTCTGACAAAAGCGAAGGATTAGCATTGACTACCCTGCTTTCCACTGGTGAGATGTAGAGCATTGCTTGCATGTGTTCCCAGCAGAACATATGGGCATGGAGAAAGGAAGTGATGAGCAGGGGAGGAAGGCCTTGCATTACTGAGTAGAGCCTTGTCAGATGAAGTAGGCAAAAAAGCTAACACTCCCAGCAGATCCACCCAAGGTTTCATGCTAGTACCTCCTGGGACAAGACTCCAGGAATATAAGGAATAGCTTATAAATCCTCAAGCTGTTCAATAAATCTTCTTCAGTAGATAAAAAGTGGTCTGTCCTGAAGACACAAGGAGCAGTGAGGCCTCCAAACCTGACCTGCATTTTCTTCTAGTTCAAGAAAAATAGTAAGCCAGGAAAAACAGATGCAAAAAAATCCAAACAGAAAGATCAAACATGCTTGTCAGAGCTGGCGCTGCAGCCACACTTCCAAAGTGCTCTTCCCACCTCTTCCCAGCCAAGCAGAGAAGCCACTTCACCTGTCAAGATTATGTAGCCCAAACTAACAGCGACACGCAGTCAGCAACAACTCACTGAGGACTGAATACAGCTGATATAATTGAAGAAGTGACCTGGAGGACAATGGTGTTTATCCTGCAAGAAGCCACCAGTGCAACAGCAGCAGTACAGACATGTCCACATAGCATCATTCTACCAAGAAGCAGTGACAACAGTTGATGACTGAGGCTGCCCAGCCTTATTCTGATCCCCACCTACCTACTCAGTAGAAAGCCTGGGTCCATGAGTGGATTGTTGCTGTTCCTGTAGACTTCAAGGTTTCTCTTTTGTCTTTTTTATTCTTCTTGTTTCTTTTTTTTTCCATGGCCAATCGTCTCCACATCACCTTAAATCCTGACTCATCTGAGTCAGCTGCAACTTGGTGCAGTTATTTTTAAAGGGAGAAAAAAACTGAATCAAAATTGTGCCAACATTTCCTGGTCTTCACTTCTTCTTGCCTACCTAAAGCCAGTAGGTATATGGACTCCATGCCACTCAGGTTAGGAGCACCCAACAACTGTGGGTCTGTAGATGCTACACTCATATAAGCAATACCTGACGATGTTTAAATGCTGACATCTGGAGTTCACTTGTTGAGAATTTTATGAGGAGAAAAAAAAAATCATCTCACTTTATATGTAATTTTACATGTCACAGCTTTGTTTTCATTCCCAAATATCATCCCTTTCCCTCAATTAGTCAGCCTTCTGTTGCATGAAATGACTGTCATCTTGTGAACATTGTAATTGCCTTCTGCAAGATGAAAACCAGGTATAGCACTAAAAAAACCCCAACCACCTAATGGGGCAAGCGCTGCAGATATGCACATCCATTTGTTTGACTTCAGAGGTGGAGGTGGAGAGGCTTCAAAGGAACAGACTGTGCTCCACAGCAAAGAGCTGCCGCAGAAGAATATTTAGGCCCTGCTTTGTGACTGAAATAGTAAAAACCTTCCATCTCTACATCTTTATCACGAGTGATTTCAAAGGCCTTCACGGCACAAGCAGAAACTACTCTGCTCAGTCCTGAACGGCAGCCAGCCCTGGGGTGAGCGGCATGGCTATTTACAAGTGATTTACAACAGGAGGTTAAGAGGAGCATTCGGTGCAAATGAACTCACTGGATGATTTCTGATAGCTAACGTGCCATTAGCTCTCCTCAGACCAACCCAACATTTCAGGCTTTTGTGAAAACCATGAGTTTTTAAATAAAAGAGAAATGTAAAAGCTTGAAGGGCTGCTCCAGGTGGAGCTGGGGGAGGAACTGATTTTGTTCATGAGGTGCTCCCCAGAAGAAATTTCACTTACAAAAGAAAGAAGGTTTTACAAAAATAACCCGTCTGGGTGGAACCTGGCAGAAGTGCCGAGACAGGGGACTTTCCCTGCTGCCCTGCACTGACTTGTCCCATTAATCCTTTTAATTTCATGTATTCAGTTTTACACAGCTTGGCTTGTTCACTACATGCCAGTACAAATCATGTTTTTCTCCCACTTCTCTCATCGTGCTCCTTTGTCTGACAGGACCTCGCTGCTGCCGCAGTAACTTACATGGTCTGTCAGCTGGGCCACTGGATGCAAATCTCTTTTTGTCCCCTTGGGGTGCCATCGATACTTTATTAAGAGTTTGCATCTCTCTTTATCCAGGGAAGTGATGGACTAACTGCATTTTCCTTCTCTAATGGTCTCAGAGGGCAATAAATAAATAGATGATACCTAAAAATGTCTGGTAAATAATGGTTAAAGAAGAATGGACTCATAATTTATCCAGGGTTTTCTTAAAACTGAAATTTGTTTTAAGGAATGTGTTTCAAGTATCATTTCCCTCTTCCTGTTCCTGAAGCCATGTCATATAATAAGTTAGTGATACATAACTGAGACTCATTTGCACTGAGCACCCAAAACTCTGTCTAAAAAGCTAGCTCATCCACCCATCAGGTTTAAAAAAAATAAGCTCTGTACTATATTCTATACCATATTCATGTTCATATTCATATTTCTATTCATATACCATACTCTGCTTTTGTAAGACCCCACTCGCAGCACCGTGTGCTGTTCTGGTCTCCTCAATATAAGAAGGACATGGAGTTGTTGGGGCAAGTCCAGAGGAGGCCACAAGGATGATCAGGGACTGGAGCAGCTCCCGTATGGAGACAGGCTGAGAACATTGGGGCTGTTCAGCCTGGAGAAGAGAAGCTGCATGGAGAGCTCCAAGCAGCTTCCAGTGACTGAAGGGGGCTACAAGGATGCTGGAGAGGAACCTTCACCAGGGACTGTAGCGATAGGACAAGGGTTGGTGGGTTCAAACTGAAACAGGGGAAGTTCAGGTTAGATCTAAGGGAGAAGCTCTTCCCTGTGAGGGTGCTGAGGCGCTGGCACAGGGTGCCCAGAGAAGCTGTAGCTGCCCCATCCCTGGCAGTGTTCAAGGCCATGTTGGACAGAGTCTTGGGCAACACGGTCTAGTGTGTGGTGTCCCTGCTCGCGGCAGGGGGCTGGAAATAGATGATCATAGATGATCGTAAGGTCCTTTCCAACCCAAACCATTCTATGATTCTATAATTCTATGATACTCGACTTAGAACCCAATCCAGATGTGATAAATCCTCCCTACTGTGGGGGATGTTTGGAGTTGCCGTTTAATTTGAAAGCCAGCTTCTAACAAAAGGACATCTGAAGTTTCACCAAAGCTAATTGTTTAAGTTTACCCAAACCCCTGCTGACTCCCCTTGTTTGGTGATGCTCAGTTTGTTCTTAACCCTAAGTATATGGCAGTGAAGTCCTCAGAGAAGCTTCTCAGTACAGGTAAACTACATATACTGAGTATGAATGAAAACCAAACTACTTACATATATGTAAAAAAGGTATATATCAGCAATATGGTCTAGTGGAAGGTGTCTCTGCCCATGACGGATTGGAACTAGATGACCTTTAAGGACCTTTCCAATCCAAACCACTCTGTGATTCTAAAGCCGAACACGTACATTACTGAAAACTCTGACATCCTGAGTCCTGCTCCTGACAGCAGCTTTGGCACATCAGGACATGAGGAAGCAGTTCAGCTTCTCCAGGTTATACAAAAAGAGAAGATTTTTGTTCCTCAGGGTGTAACGGAGCTGCAAGAGCAGAATAATCCAGAGCTTGGATTTGTGTGTTTGAACACACAGCTCTGCAGTTTTCAAAAGAAACCCTTACACCAACTTCTGGAAATCACATTACCCAGGACTTCCAAGTGTTTGTAATATCAGTTTCTTTTGGAGTTACATTTCCACATTTAACACAGAGCAAGAAAGGAATATGAGAGAGCAAGCAGGCCCTCCGTTAGGAATTTTTACTTAACATTATGAAAACAAAATAACCTCCTTTCTAAATTTCTTTTTTCCAGATTAAGGCAAGATTGCCTCAGCTTCTGCTCTGCTGGGAATCCCTTTGACTAGACACAAGCTGCTACTGTCTCTAACTCCCTGGAGCTGCAGGATTTCTCCAAAGCCCTCACAACTTTTCCAGGATACAGGTCAGGTGCTGCTCTCTGAAGGAGCACCTACTCCCTATCTATGGAGTAGATAATCCTGTGCCTAAACAAGTCCCTCCTGCACTACGCACAGCACATCCTTCAAACCCTTCATCAAGTACAGAATTAATAATTCCTCATGGGTTTTTCAACAGGCTGATCATGACAGCGTCCAAGTGCTCCGCAAATACCCATGGATGTTTCTTCAGAGCAATCTGATAAGGATGGGAAAAGGTGAGATCCTGATGCACAAAGACGAGGATAAGTCACCGTGAGTTCAGTGAACTCAAGGTAAGACAATGGAGACACTGTTTTCAGAGCTGAAGCTGGATGGCAGTTCTTAGCTTCAAGGCCCTGCTCCAACACCTCCAGCATCCCTGTGACACAGACCATAGTGGACTTATTAGACCTGCAGGAAAACCAGAAGCCCGCAGTGCCTGATGCCAACGGAGAGCTGTGAACAGCCCATTTTCTCAGCACTGCTCCAAGGCTCCATGGCACAGGCAGGTCCATCCTGCTGCAGAAGACCCACTTCCCACCTCCTGCAGTTCACGGCTTCATTCACACAGTGCTTTGCAAGCTTAGCATGCAGAGGAGCCTGGGGTCCCATGGTCTTGTCCTCCCTGTTGCTCTTGGCAACTCTTTGAGCTGCAGCCCCACTCACTGAGCACTGATGTGATGCTTTGGTCCACTTGGAGCATTCCTCTACTATCTTCTGTCTTCTGGTGTATGCCTGATGGCAGGCACTGTTTCCCAGAGTTGGCACTTGGCCTTGCTTCCCTCCACACCAACCCATTCCAGTCTGGCTGCAAATGCTCTCCATCTTCTGGTTTCTCTAAAAATATTCCTGGGTCTATATTCCTTAGAAAGATGCTATCTCTATAAAGTCACTGTCTTCCCAAAAACAGTTCACCCTGTTCATCAGTCTCGCCTTGCTTCACTCCCCCTCCACCCTTCAAAACAGGAAGACTTATGAATAAGAATGCTTTGTTTAGCAAGTAAAACTCAAAGATGACTTTAAACAGAAGGTTATGAATAAACTGAAGACAGGGAACAGGCATTGAGCATTGCAACTGGATCACTCTCTAATTGCCTTGTCTTTGTCTAGAATTCAGCAGGTCTTGCCCTGCACATCAGAGTGCACACAGCAACGTTTGGGAGATGCAAATATTCAGCTTGAAACCCGGCATTTCACGACTCCCTGTCCCCTGCCCATGGGGGTGAATGCTGTCCCTTTCCTCATATCATATTGTAAGCAAATGTTTCCTTCCCATCTGCAATCTTCGGACTTTGTAGGGCTTGCTGTGAGCACCCAGCCTCACAGACGCCCTAAGTTATACACAACATATTTCACAGCCCAATTAGACCCATTTAATTTACTACTGAATACTGTGAGTACAGTGACCACGGACAGGCTTGTGCTCCACACTATTCAAGGCTCCAGAACTGTGTCCCGTCAAGGACTCATGTCCCAGCTTCTCCTCTAAGGAGGACAGTTGCCAGCAGGTCAGCTTCCTACTGCACCCACAGGCCACACAAGTGATTCTTCAGCAACTTGCCCATAGGCTGGTTTCTGGCACTTCACAGTCTTATGAACTTTGTTCCTTTTCTGGTTGGAGCCTGGAGCATGAATATTTGTAGCTCATCTTTTCCACTTCCTTCAGAACCTCTTTTTGAGATTGCAACTGCACCTCCCTTACACCATCTTTTATTTGTACATGCATACACATCAGACACACCATCTTAACTCTCGATTAGCCTCTTCCTAATTACTCTTGCCACAGCATCTGTGCACCAGCAAATTAGGAGCAGCTTTGGATGCAAATATACAACACAGGGTTCAACTTTTGGCCCTGCAATTCTTATCTCAGTTTCTCCAGGCTGACTTTCCTTTGAAGATTAAAATGCTCTCTTCTCAGTATCACTTTAAAAACAGGAATCTCACTTTTCTTTTAATTAACAGTAGTTTCCTTATTCACCTTCCCATCTTCATAATAAGATGCAGATATTCAGTTCTGGGCAGATTCAATGTAACCTCCCTCCCTGTGATACCAAAAAGCCACACTTCTTTTGAAAAAATCAGGAGAACTTGAGACATTAAAAGAACAGGTTTGACAACACTGAGATGACTGCGCCAACCCTGCCTTGCGCCAGGGAGAACCAGACCTTTTATAAGTCTATTATTTTATACAATTAAAGACGATCAAAACGTGTATTTCTCCATTGGCATTTACCAGCTTTTGAGCATTTGCAAACTTAAGAATGTTCTTTTAAGGGGAGATTTTTTCACAGATGGGCATGCTTAATGCAATAGAGAAGAAATCAAGTTGATTGAATACTCTCCTACAATTACTCCTCCTGTGACAGAAGCATTTGTCCTAGATGCTGTCAGCCACTACTTCAAACAAAAGGAGAATCACTAAGCCTTTTGAAGCTGAGTAACCCTGTGGGCCAGCAATCATACCCCATGACATATACCCTGTACCTCGGCAGCGAAGCAGTTAACGAAACAGTTTTGTTCATGTGAAAATACAAAGCAGCTGCTTAGTTCCATACTTGGCAGAAGAAGGCAGCCCCCTCTGCACTCCTTGTCTTCTGCTGCTCTTGGATCATTGCAGAGTTAACCAGCTGTTGCATTCCACATGCCAGTTACACCAGTTCGGAAAAGCAAGAGCAGGGATAGTTTTATGGCTGTACAAAAGGAATGAGAATAATACACTACTGAACCAGAAAGGACAATATTTATATAATAAACATTTTTAGGAACATAATGATTCCTTTGTCCTCAAAATTTTGGAGTGGTTAATTGTGCACACAAAAAGTGCACCTCGTCTACATGCTCAATAGCAGTTAATATGATCCCAAAGCACCTATGCACTGCAAATCTGTCCATCTGCACAGCCCTTCCAGCAACAGTCTTCACAAAATAGGGTGGTCAAAGGCACAAACACTTCTCAAAACATAGTTGTGTGTGTGTGAAATGCCTCATTTTTTTCTACCTGTGAAAACGCAACTTGGATAATCTTGTTTTCAAGTTTAAAAATATCAGACTAAATCAAGCGCTGAGGGTTTATTGCAAGAAGTTTGTACTAGCTTTATGCATACTCAGGTGGTATTCAGGCAGGAATTACGATTTGGTCTAGAGATATGGTGGACACTGCCACAAATCTCAGCTGCATACTGAGATTCCGAGTCAGAGCCTGTCTGTTGCTTCAGATGTTCATTTCAGGCTAGACTCAAGTTTACTGAGTTCTGTTTCTGACTAAAATCTAGGGCAAAAATCTATGTGAGTCAAAACAGACACAGTGTGAAAACTTCCCTAAAAGCTGAAGTGTGGGCAATTGGTTTGCTTATTGGTGTCTTTTCAGAAGGTCTGTCCTTTGCTTCCTAAACATCATAAGGAAACACCCACATTAGTGAACTGATAACCTGGCAACAGATCACAGAAAGTACCTGAAAATGAAACTGAGAAAGAAGAGGCCATTCCTAAAAATGAAACCATTTTTATCTGGGAAAGTTTACAAAGAGAAGCCAAAGGGTCTGCAGAGTTCATACGTGATTTTAGCTCAGAATCAATTTTCCCCATACACAGAAGTCTATGCTAAAATTTAGCCTGAATAAACTGACGTCCCATATTTCATGATTTCAAATGAGTTCATAATAAACAGACTTTAGGAGGGGAAAAACATTAAAGCAGGCACTGCTGCTTGACCTCATGGTGGGTTACCCCACACTCCCCATCCCCTTGGAAACACAGCACTGACACAAACTCATATCAGTTAAAAAACAATCTTCTCTCTGTCCTGGTACCCTCGTCCTTTGTCTGCTGCAGTGTCCCTAAACCCTGACCTTCATTTCTCGATCACCATGACACCCAATGCCCAGGCCACAGCAACAGTGACACAAGGATCTTATCACCCTCTTCCAATTTCTGATTTTCCCTTAAACTGACTTTCTAGGAGTAAACTTCCTGCGTTTGCTTTCTGGGATCTGTAGCTTGCAGGAACATTTGCCAGGAGCGCATCCTCAGGGGCCACCGCACGGATTTCCAAGCTTTTTCCTAAATGCAGACTAAAAATCTGTAAAACGCAGGAAATTCAGCCAAATGTAAACCTGACATTCAATGACATTCAAGCAAATGGTACTTGAAAGAGGGGGGAAAAGGTTTTATTACATTCAAGACTTCCTGAAATTCCTGAATCACTTGTCTCAGTAGATTTTTCTTCTTTTAAGGAATTGTCTCAACTGTTTTCTCTTTGCGCTATTAACTCCACTGACACACACCAGAATGATACCAGCTCAAGAGAAACATTGAAAAATTCACATTGCTCTTTCAAAATCTGACTATTTCCTATCTAAAAAAAAGCCACCATCAAATTTCAAATCATAAGGTCACCTTCAAAGGAGAAGCGCAGCTTCCTTTACAAAATGTTGAGAAGTCCCACTTCAGTCATTTCTTCCAGAACCCTTCAAATCTGAGTGTGCATCAGCGCCAGCCTGTCCCAGAGGATTGGGTGGATTTCACTGAAAGAGAAGTCCTGCAAGAAACCAAAGTCCTTGAGCAGCAGCAAATTTCTTTATTAAAAAACTCTCTTCCTTTCATATCCAGATCAGGAGGAGCTCAGTGAACATAATGAAGTTGCATGGTTGTCTGCTGGTGTTAATTTGTTATATCCTATAATTTACAGAGGTTGGCTTTCCTAGCACCTTCCTTCCCCACCCAGCCCAGGACATACTGGGATCTAGAGAGCACTATTTCCATAGGATACCTGCAGCTTTGCTGTTCCTGGCGTTAGCATTGACTGGCATGCTGGAGCTACTCCTGGCAGTGCCATGGTCAGGCAGGGTTAGATAACTACTATGAGTGCTGGGTACCAAAGTGGTGTTTGCCTTCGAGTTATTATTTGTGGGATGGATCCCACCTCCAGTGGAACCATTTTATCTTCATGATGGAGTGAATTGTTAGTTAGTGGTGTGTGGCATTTGTGTTAATGTCATTACTGAATTAGTAATGCAATGATAGTGCCAGGCTGCTAATTAATTACTTAAAGACAGTTTTGGTATCCAGGTCTGCTGTCAGGGAGAAAGCTAAATCCTTCCAGTCACTCCCAAAATTTGGTTTCAAAGAATTGGTATTTTCCAACCAAAAGACTTTTAATGACAGAATTCCTGAACAGCTCTAATTATACCCTATGGCTCAGTCTGAGGGATAATATTGTTACCCTCTGTAAAATAACGGTCTAGCATCCCATTATGTGTCAATGATCCTCAGGCACTTGGAGAGGGAGGATTGGTGAGAAGCCCATAAACCTGGGGGGCTGTTAGGTGAGTGTGTGTTGCTTCTTTGACCACCCTGGGTTATTAAACCCCTCTGAGACCACTGTGGGATCCAAGCTGGGTGGGAAAACATTACAAAACCAACCGGTTTCCATGTGGTGCTCACAGTGGGAAAACAGATGGACACAGGATGTACCCATTTGAACTGCCCAGCCCCAGCTGAAGGCAGGCCAGCACCAGCCTCAGGAGAGCTCCTGCGTGGTCGTGCTGGATTCTTTGGCGCATCACCCAGCTCGCCCACCAATTTCTAAAGCACATCACAGAGCTTCGGAGTTAACTTTCTAATGAGGATAATTACTATTATTACATGCATATATATATTTTTAT
>NW_009927685.1:1272-11414 GCF_000696875.1 Nestor notabilis | reverse complement strand
ACAAAGATGTTGAACAACACAGGTCCCACCATATCTCTTGGATATGTTCTTTTTCAGACTACATTTAATGGATACAAGAAAAGATTTTAAGGCAGATCCCCCAAAACTAAAGACAGTAACATATGAAAATATAACCATGTATTATTTATATCTTTTTAATTTTATCTTCTATATGGCATGCTGGCCATGTAGGAAAAACTATTTTCATTTTAAGATATGAAACACTGGGCTTTCTCAATTATTGGTTGCATTTTCATCTCTTCATCTTTTTGTAATGTTACACCTCTTTGGAACAATCTTCCCTTGTAACAGAGACAACAGTTTTATCATCACTGTATACCCTATTAACCTTCACTATATACCCTATAAAGTATGGGCAACAGAAATCGACAGGTTCATGTCATAATATTAAATCAAAATGCAAGGAAATGACAGAGTACACAGTCAAGAAATTTGCATTTAAAAAAAAAAATAAAGTAACATCAGTTCAGTAGAGAAAAAAATCTGTTTTCAATTTTCAGACACACAATAGTTGATGTAATCGCCATACATTTATTGACACACTTGTAAATGATAACCATGAGGTCCATGTCAAAAGAGTAGTTCTTATAATAGATTCGTAGAATATATTTTCTATCAAGAACTAAAAAAACTCAAGAGAACAAATAGAAAGTTCTTACTAGATGAGGAATATGCATGCTCCTGTATTCATTCTGTACTAAAAGTGATATCTTTGTAGAAATTCCACAGTGACTCTAAAACAATAAGGATTCAAACCAATATCCTAAAGTTGTCTGAAAACTGAGACTTTCATTTTTCATTGTACTCAATTGCATTGCAGTTTGCGTTGAAGGAAAAAGGATTATTTGCCTGGGGATTCTTGAAGATGTCAAGTTATTAAAAGTGTCAGATCTTATGCCTGCAATAAGATAGTTATAATTAGTACAAAGGCATCATTAACTTTAGCTATACAAAAGGGTGCCACCAATATTGCACAGAAATACTTTCTTTTTAACTAATCCATTACCTTTCCCTGAAATCAATTGACATTAAGATATCTTTGTTTGTTCATGAACATGCTAATGAGTAATGTATAATGTGTAATGTAATCATTCCTTTAGGTATTTGAAATGTTGCAATGTAGGTAAAGAAGATTATTAATCTTCAATAATGCAATTCTATATGAAATTATAACACCCTATTAGGGACAACACACACACAAAAATAGAATTTCTGTAATTAACATCTTAGCCTTGAAAAGAATTAGTGGGGTAAAAGGCACACTATAAGGTCATGATCCTGCAAATTTTTTCAAATATAGAGTAAATCACCGTTGAGACACATTGCAAAAATTCTTTTTAATGAAACAGAATCAATGTGGTTTATTTTGATGATCAAATCCTGAAAGTTTAAACTCACAAAACAACATAGTCTATGAATGTTACAATTAAGGAATGAATGAATAAGTTAATAAATAAATAAATAAACAAATAGAACAAGAAAGCTGCATAAAAAAACCAGGGTTCATAAACAAACAACTGTCACTATAGATAATGTAAGAAAAAATACTCTCATCATATAAACTGTGGAATTCCAATGCAAATTCTGTCAGGCTGCTCTGCACTCAAAATGACTACAGAATATCCAGCATAGTTTCCCAGCGTAGATAGGACATTTGCAATGCAGATCAGAAGGAAATTCTGCCTACATTTCCTAAATATATGCTGATGCATGTTTACATATTATTTACACTCCTACTTGTGCAGAGGGCATCTTCCAAATAAATTCAGTATATTTTGTTTTACCTACACTCATAAAAATAAGAATGGTGAGTACTTTGGCAGATGTCCACTACTGTAAAATCTTTGCTAATAATTTCTATTCTTAGATATTAAAGTAAGGGGAGAAGAAACAACATACATCCTTCCTTAAAGCCTGGTCTTTGAGAGGAGACATAGTGTTTCACAGCTTCCCCTCTTCACTAGCTACTTTGGCAATAGCTAACTCTAACTATCCATTTTTCTATCTGCTTTAGTTCTCATATATGCAGTGTTAGTACATTCAAAATTATTTATTTGCCTTGCTGCAAGCCTCCAAAACTAAGGTGCCAGAGAGTTTTTTAAGTTCCTTGAATACAGCAATGCAAAATGAATAACACCAAAGAGTAGAATAGGTTTCAGGGTGAATCAAGGTCTAAGCCTGGTTTAGATCCATTTCCTATAGTTTTCATTAAAATAGTGGTCTGGGAAAATGCACATTTCACAAGCTTGTATTTTTTCCTCCAGACTTCCTATTGACTTAAAGAAAATTAAGAAAGGAATGCTTATTCCTGAAGCATTAGAACCACTCAAACAACAGAAAAGCAACTTTTAGTTTGGTTTGCACTCAGAGTAATAGCTACAACAAAAGGTCAGCAATCTTTCAAGGTTGCTGTGTCAGGCTGTGTTTTTTCATTCTCAGATAGGAGAAATAACGCAGTGGCAACCTGAAGATGCTGTCTTTTAAAGGAAAACGAGTCCAAGTATCTTAATTGCTGTACTTTGTCTCTGGGTGAGACAGTAGCTCCCAGTTTTTTTGCTGAGTTTGGATCACAGTGGAAATCAGGAAAACCAACTATTTCTCAGATGCCACTCTCTAGATACTATGCTTCAGTAATGGACTTCCTGCTTGTCATTTAAAGATCTACCTCAGACAAATCCCTCTGTGCTGTCTTTGGCAACTGCACTGCCTGTCAGCAACTCCCCTGTCAGCTGCTTGAAATCTTTCTCACCCTTTTATTCAAAGGCACTGAAACAAATGAACTTCGTATTAGCACCTTTCTCTTGGCATTGCTATTTTCTCATCCACTGATGCTACTATTATGACATGGCTAGTAAAGAGAGACTGTTGCAAGAAAAGCAGAGCTCATGAAATTCAAATTTTTATGGGGTAGTGATGTATATTTCTTAATCATTCATTCTCCAGTAGCCCCATTCCCTGTCATATTTTTAAAGCCCTCTCTTTTCTCCCTTGCAAAAGGTTCCTCCTTAGCTTATGGAAAAAATACTGGGTTTAGTTCAGAACCACAAGTATACTGATGAATTAGTTGTTTGTTTCATTCTGGAAGGAATACAGGATAGAGTTACAACTGCGTTTCTTTAACATCTCTCTACTGAGTTACCATTTTTTTCTGGATTTATAGTAATAGAATACCCTTGACAGCTCTAGTCTCAGCCAAATATAACTGAAATGACCCACAGGTTCTAAAAATATTAGGAGGCATTTACAAATATACAGATAGAAAGACAATATGGCTGCATATTCTAATTTCTTCAAGAAACTAGGCTGAAAATACTACATTATAACAGCTTGATATCACAGATAGTTTGCAACCATTGCTCCAAACCCCATTCATGAGATTGTCTGGTAGAAACCCTACTGAAAACAGTGGATAAGAGCAACAATGACATTTAAAATACATAAACACATACTGATCTATGAACTACCATCCCCAGTTGAAAAGTGTGTCTTGGCCCCCTGCTTCTGATAGTGTTAAAACAATCCAAAAACAATAAAAGGATCAAAAAGTTTATGAAAAGTCTTTTTCTTTTTTCTAGCTAGTTTCATTTATATTGTATACTATATGAAAATTAGCTAACCAAAGCCATCTTCAGATAAAAAAAAAAAAAAAGAAGTCAGAAAGCTATATGAGGGCAAGTAGAAGTGGAAAATCTGGTTTGTTTGCAGGTTTATGTACAATTGATTGGTGAGGTCAGCAGTTGAAAAGTCCAACTGGACATTGGTATAAACCATATCTATACTAGGAAATTAAAAAAACCCAGGTACTGTTCCCAAGTAAAGGAAATCAATTGTTTCTATATTTTCAAGTTATCAAAATGGTCATGGCATGATTGTGCTACTTTCTGATTAACAGCCTTGTTAATCAGAAATTCCTGAGTGTGGCTGGGGAGTTAGAACAGGCCAGAAATAGCTGGGGACAGACTTAGTAGGGCCTGTTGTGATAGGACAAGGGATAACGGTTTTAAATTAAAAGAGACCAGATTCAGTCTAGATATAAGGAATAAATTTTTTTAGCAGGTGAGTGGTGAAACACTGGACCAGGTTTCCCAGAGAGGTGGTGGAATGTTTCCTCATCCCTGGGAACATTCAAGATCAGGTTGAACAGGGCTCTAAGCAACCTGATCTAGTTGAAAATCACCCAGCTCATTGCAGGGGGCTTTGACTAGATGGCCTTTTAAAGTTCCTTCCTACGCAAACCATTCTGTGATTCTATGATGTAAGTAACTGATAAAACAGAAACAAAGTGTTCTCTCATATCCACAAAGAAAAAATACAGCAATGTTTTCATAGGTCTGGGTATGCTTCTTGGCACTTGCTCAGTGGAATAAAACAGAACAAACATGAAATATGTGATGACTAAAGGATCCCAACACTGGAAAACTTGCTGGAAGAAGAAATCACTGACATAACTATGGGGTCTCAGGATGACAAAATTGTGTAAAATGAAAGTGGCAATATTTATGGAATTAAAATATCAGCTTTTACAGATCTGTGGATTAGCCGATATCACCTCTGCCAATCTATTCTAATATTAATCTTTGTGGTGAAGGATATTTGATTTAACCATATTATTTCTCCTCTTAGGTGACTGAAATGATAATTTATGAAAGAAAAGGGGGCACAATATAAAGATGATGCCTAGGATTGCACCTTTTAAGAGGTGTCACTCTTAGAAATAAAAGTCCCCCCAAAGAAGGAAATTATTAGCAACAGGCAATATGTAGCCATCTTGTTCAAAAGAAAAGCGAATTTAGTACTGTAGATACAGGCCATTATATGCCATATGGACTCGTATTGTACATATATACAAATACTGATCTTGTCTAAATAAACAAGTAACAAGGAAGTAACACAGGTATTCATAAAACCTTAACAGCCTGCAGAATTACTCTGCAGAGATCACCAATATCCTTGTTAACCTTCTGCATAGATTATTCTATATGGAGCAGCACGCTGAAATTACAAAAAAAACCCCACAAAACCCAACCCTATGGAAAATTAGAATGTAGCATCTCCATTGATTATTAGAGCTGTGAATACATTAAATCAGATGTTCCTTTACTTGCTGTTATTCTGTAGCTACCTATGTGCAGATCAAGATGCTGTTTTGACCTCTATGACTCTATGGGCTAATGAGATAACCTTGTGAGGAGCAGTCTCTTTCCTTACCACCGTTCTCCCCTAGTTCAGAACAGCAGAAAAATTTGGCTTTGAATAAACAGGAGGATGCATCAATTAATGTTAACATGTCATCATGTATCTCCATTCAAAAAGCACAATCTGACTCCTTTGGGTGATACTGTAAATCTGCTACATCTAGCAACTTAAAAATGGAGGGGGGGAGTGAGTATGTTTAAAAGGTTTTTAAAGGTTTAAAGCTGCATTGATACCAATTTCAGAAACAAATTTTCACTATACCAGCAATATTAATATGCACCAATGATGCACAAACAATATATACCAGCATTTTTTTAGATTCTGATAGATGATACTAAAACAGTCCCTTTTAATAAAGAAAAAATACCATGCTAGTAGAGAAAGTCACACAGAGCTAGGTATCATATTAAAAATAGAATGTAAATTACGTGCCAGCCTTCCATAGTAGAGCAGATTTCATGTGCAAAAAGGTTAAAGGAAATCAGTAGTATGTTTCTGAGATAAAGAAATTGAAGAGAATTAAAGGTTTTTGAGTCAATAACTCTAAGTTGGTCTTTAGCTTTAGAGAGAAAACAGAGTTGCTTGGCTTTGAAATCGAACAGCTGGCAACTCAGAACCACGCAGCCTCTCACTCACTCCCCCCTTTCTCCTCCCCCTGCTCCCAGAGGGATGGGGAGGAGAATCAGAGGAATGCAACTCCCATCGGTTGAGACAAGAGCAGCCCAGCAACCAAGGTACAATACAAAACCACTACTGCTATGACCAATAATGATAAGGGTAATAACAAGGGGAGAGAATACAACCACTCACCACCCGCCAACCGACACCCAGCCTGACCTGAGCAGTGATCTGGGCTTTCAGGGTAACTCCCCCAAGTTTATATACTGGGCATGATGTGCTATGGTATAGAATACCCCTTTGGCCAGTTTGGGTCAGGTGTCCTGTCTCCGCTTCCTCCCGGCTTCCCCTCCTCTCTGGCAGAGCATGAGACTGAGAAAGTCCTTGGTCAGAGTAAACATTACTGAGCAACAACTAAAAACATCGGTGTTATCAGTGTTGTTCCCAGGCTGAAAGTCAAAAACACAGCACTGTCCCAGCAAGTAAGAAGGAGAAAAACGACTGCTGTAGCTGAACCCAAGACAGTGCTATAGTTGTTAACTGTGACTCAAAAAAATAAAAAGAAGTTACAAAAAGGAAGGTGAAATTGGTTTTGAGTAAGTGACAGATCAGTTTAACAAAGTTCAAAATGGAAGCTCTGAAGTTCAAGGAACATAAAAATGCTAATCACCAGATTTATTGTCTAGTTTGTTTTCCTAAGGAAAAGTAACTTACATAATCATACAAAACGTGCATTTGGCTGCCAGATTTCTCCTCCTATGTTTTGAACCCAGTACCTAACCACAGTAGCAGAAAACAAAGGCACAAAATTCTTCAAAAAATTATCTCTCCATAAGCTGAATTAAAATAGACACTAGAGTAAAAGAAAGACATCTTTGAAATGCTCCTATGTGGGAACAGTTAAACTCTGAGTTAATCTGCAATCCTCCTTCATTTAACTGCTGGTACCTAAGTAACCAGGATGTATTTACCAAGCCAAGCAGTTGGAAAGTAGCTTTACATCAAGAACGTCAAGGAGAGGCACTTACTTGACTAACCATGCAAAGAAGAACAAGGAATAGGAAAACAGCTGGGGTATGGCACTAAAATTGCTGGACATGTGGAAGGCACTAGTGTTTACTGTAGCATGTTTAGGGGCCACAGGAAGGTATGTTTCACACAGAAGGGGTAGGAAGTAAAGACTGGTCTGATGACAATGACATTGTGCACTGGGCAAACTTTAGTACTTTACAAACAGGTCTGTAGGGAACAAATCCTCATTAGATGTGCTGTATGGAGAGCAACTTGTGTTTGATATTGTTATGAACAGAGCTCAGTTATAAAACTGAAGTATAGGTGTGCAAAATCAATTAGTTTCTTAACCCTTAGCACCGTCCTCTCAGGGATCTGGGTGAGTTACTGTTCTCACTCTAAGTTCGAGTGCTAGTAAGTACAACAAATACTGGGAGAAGTATATATTGCAATTGCTTTATCTGATAAAAGATTACAGAAAATGTATATAAAAAAAAAAAAAGAAAGGAAAGGAAGAACTGGCCAGATTAGCGTTGTCACTATAAACCGCTGAAAGTCATCTTTCACATCCTGCATGGAGAACACACCATGTTAAAAATGGTTCCTCCATGACTTCTCACGAAACAGAGGATTTTTGTTTTTAAATACCTCAGATGCATGGTACATAATATTCCAGTTTGCTTCTTAAATGCTTTTATGTTTGTCAAGACATTTAAATGTTAATTTTTAAACAAGGAATTTTAACTATTTCAACTATTCAACATGGAATTTTCATCTGTTATTTACCACTACTTCCATATACTCTCTGTTTATTGAAGTCATGGGGACTCCATTTACAGTCCCTGTTTATAAAGTGTCTCTAAGAAAGGAATTTTACATTAATATTCATTAGTTTTAGCACTCATATGATTAATGCATTGTGTCCAGGCATCAGGAACCTACACCACGTAAGACCTTTCAGGATCAGAGCCCAGTATTTCTGACCGTGTAATGTACTATTACTCTTATGATAAATTCTATAAATATGAAATATTAATGGATATAGATATATACCTAATGTTGAAACTACTGAGGTTTAACAAGGGCAAGTGTAGGGTACTGCAGCTGTGGAGGAATAACCCCAAGTACCATTACAGGTTGGGGGCTGACCTACGAAAAAGCAGTTCTGCTGAGAAGGACCTGGGACTATTGGTGGACAAGTTGACTATGAACCAGCAATGTGGCCTTGCAGCCAATAGTATCCCAGAGTGCATCAGGAGGATTGTGGCTAGCAGGTCAAGACAGTTGATGCTTCCCCTTCAATCGGCCCTAGAGAAGCACAATCTGGAGTACTGTTCCATGTTTTGGGCTCCTCAGTGCAAAAAAGGCTAGGTACTAGAAAGAGTCCAATGAAGGGCCGCAAAGATGACAAGGGGTCTGGAGCATCTCTCTTATGAGGAGAGACTGTGGGAGCTGGGCCTGTTTAGCCTAGACAGGAGAAGACTAAGAAGGGATCTCATTAATGCATGCAAATATCTCAAAGGGGGGTGTCAGGAGGGTGGTGCCAGGCTTTTTCAGTAGTGCCCAGTGACAGGATGAGGAGCAACGGCCATAAACTAAAACACAAAAGGCTTCACCTCGCATGAGGAAGAGGTGTTGAGGGTAGCAGAGCCCTGGAACAGGCTGCCCAAGAGGGTCGTGGAGTCTCCCTCTCTGGAGACATTCAAAACCTGCCTGGATGCGCTCCTGTGTAACCTTCGCTATGTGGTTCTGCTTTGGCAGGGAGGGTTGGACTAGATGATCTCCAAAGGTCCCTTCCAACCCTAACTAGTCTGTGATTCTGTGATATTGGTGAAGTCAATGAGAGATTTCACACTGAACAATAGGCTGAGCATTGAATACCATGATCTCACTTAGGCACTGTGCTGATCAAAGTCCTTAAATTAAATTGAATTCTAAAATACAATGGAAATACCAGAAACTGATGAGTCATGTTCCACTTGAATATAAAGAAATTATTTCAGGTGGCTCAAAACAGTCCTAGAAAGTGGCACAGATTTATTTTTCAGCTGGTACTACAAGATTTTGATTAATCTTTTCTGGGGGGGTAAATGAATTTTTTAACTAATTAGCTAAAAATTTTATTTTTATTAAAAGGAGAATAAAATTACTCTTTCTACATGACTGTCTTAGGAGATTTAAGTTCTGAATGTTTTCAGTGAAGATTTAGTAAAGATTTTTAGATGCTTTTACCAATTGCACAAAGATAGAAAACAAATGAATGAGTTTATACCAGAAGTAACTGGTGGATGACTAATATTATTTTTCCTCCACAGTTATATCATACTAAGAACACTGACCACAGGCTATTTAGCTAGCTTTAAGTTTAATGAAACATAACTCTGTGCCTATTAAATATTCATGCATATCACTGATTTGTATTTGTTTATTTAATTACTTTAGAAAGGCATCTATTAATGTGGCAAATGGGAACCTCATATTTAGTTTGAAAACTTACTTACTACTGAGGATGCATGCTGCATACGGGGAAGTTTGTTGTCTAGTGGAATAGAATATGTTGATTTTCCACTACAGGACTGGAGTGAGAGTAGGATACAAGAGAAAAGAAAGAAGGGGAGAAGAAGTGTTATAAAACAGTTTTCCCTCAATCCATCTCCTGAAAACTGGCACTGTGACTGAGAGAGACTGTAGGACTGTTTTCTTACAGCAGGAAAATAATTTTTCATCTTCTTCCTTAACCTTGTGTTTCAACACAACAAAGATTTTGCTATATATTTTGACTCCTGCTTTTGTCTTATCCAGAAAGTAAAGATACATTTAAACAGAGTGTTACAGTGTGATTTAAATAATATTTCATCTCACTCAGACAATCAGGATAAGCAGGTTCTACAGAAAATGTATTTTTAAAATAAATGTTAGGTAAATGCTGCCTGTATTTTTCCACTTTTAGGAATTCAGCTGTCAATTAATGTAGTCAATTGCTAGTCAATTTGTTTCGTGAATACTTTAATCTTAGAACAAACCTGATTAGAGCTTACTCATGTTCTAGCTAACTCTCCCCTCAAAATTAATTTGAATTAGGTGAAACCTAGTGGTATTTACTCTTCACTGCCCAGCATTTTGCAGAAAATTTCCACAAAGGAAAAATAGTTGCCAAGTAAATTTAATTTTTCTAAAAATAGCTATCATCCAGTTTGGCAGTGTGTTGTATTAGCTTTTCTGTGGTGAAAACAATTATAATTACTACATAGCAGAAGAGAGTGTTGTTCACCATTTCTAGAAAAGTAATTTCCAGG
>NW_009927685.1:0-1255 GCF_000696875.1 Nestor notabilis | reverse complement strand
TATAAAATACACACTATCACTTAGTTTAGAAAGGAAACTGGAAGGTAGGGAAATTGATTCGTTGAAGACTATTCAGAAGTGGCCACAAATGTATGTAGCCCGCGAAACAGCCAGAAAAAACCTCCCAGAGAATATTGCAATGTTGTTGAAGAAGATGAAACAATTTCTTTTTATTTTCTTTTTTTCTTTTTTTTTTTCTTTTAAAAAAGAAAAGCTGAAAAAGTAACTGCGACTTGAAAACTGTGTTGGAATCTGGACTTAAACCAGAAGATAACATTTAGAATATGCCCTGTGGCTGAGGACCATTATTCTACTTTTAATTGATATTAGCATGTTATTGCAGTTGTTTCTAAGCTTTCCATTAGAGTTTTAACTCGATTTTGTGTCACCGTTTATTAATAGCATAGAAAGACCAAGGGAGAAAATAAAATTATCTCATTTAAGAGTATGTCCTGAGTTCAGCTACAGCAGTCGTTTTTCTCCTTCTTACTTGCTGGTACAGTGCTGTGTTTTTGACTTTCAGCCTGGGAACAACACTGATAACACCGATGTTTTTAGTTGTTGCTCAGTAATGTTTACTCTGACCAAGGACTTTCTCAGTCTCATGCTCTGCCAGAGAGGAGGGGAAGCCGGGAGGAAGCGGAGACAGGACACCTGACCCAAACTGGCCAAAGGGGTATTCCATACCACAGCACGTCATGCCCAGTATATAAACTGGGGGGAGTCACCTGGAAGGCCCAAACCACTGCTTGGGTCAGGCTGGGTATCAGTAGGCGGGTGGTGAGTGGTTGTGTCTTCTTCCCTTGTTATTTCCCTTAGCATTATTACTGGTGGTAGCAGTAGTGGTCATAGCAGTAGTGGTTTTGTATTGTACCTTGTGTGCTGTGCTGCTCTTGTCTCAACCGATGGGAGTTGCATTCCTCTGATTCTCCTCCCCATCCCTCCAGGGGTGGGGGGAGGAAGAAGAGGGCGGGAGAGAGTGAGCAGCTGCATGGTTCTTGGTTGCCGGGTGGGCTTGAACCACGACAGTTTCTTGTAGGGCACAAATGGTTGAGATAGCAACAGATCTGACCAGAGCATTTCTAATCATATCTGTGATAAGCATTCATTGCTTTCGGATTAATAGTCACTCATCACAATGCTGATTTATTGGCTCTCAGAGTTGTTGAGCTTGATCTCAGAGTTTCAGCGTGTCATACCTTACTTACAGCCACTATTTGCTGTTTTAGTGTTCCTTGGCTGGGGGGCCCGGGAC